>NC_056739.1:1322447937-1322452937 GCF_019279795.1 Protopterus annectens | reverse complement strand
TAGACAGAGGGACCGAGCTAGTAAAGATGTACAGCGGGTAAGGGTGATAAAGGATAATAAGGGAAACATACTCACAACCGAGGAGAGTGTGTTGAGCAGATGGAAAGAGTACTTTGAGGGGTTGATGAATGAAGAGAATGAGAGGGAGAGAAGGTTGGATGATGTGCAAATAGTGAATCATGAAGTGCAGTGGATTAGTAGGAGGAAGTAAGGATAGCTATGAAGAGGATGAAGAACGGAAAGGCTGTTGGTCCAGATGACATACCTGTGGAAGCATGGAGGAGGTGTTTAGGTGAAATGGCAGTGGAGTTTTTAACTAGATTGTTTAATGAAATCTTGGAAAGTAAGAGGATGCCTGAGGAATGAAGAAAAAGTGTTTTGGTACCGATTTTTAAGAATAAGGGTGATGTGCAGAGCTGTAGTAACAACAGAGGGATTAAAAGTACAGTTTTGTACCTACCATAAATGTATATCCTGTCGTCAGGCGGTCTCGCAGTCGGCCGGAATTCCAAAGTCCTGGTCCGGCGTCGGTTGCTGTCGCTTCTTCCCTGACGTCAGTGCACCAGGGGTATATATAATGCATCCGACGCCATTTTCTTCAGTTTTTCTTGCCCCAGATGTCAGGTGCCCCCAAAAAGGTGGTCAGTAATTAGTACCAAATTAAGTAAATTTTGCACAAACACAAAATCCCTCCAACTATAAGCAAATACATTAGGAAGGTACTGTAGAGATTTAGCCAGTTAGATCAGAGGGGATGGAGGGAGGGTAACCTGGACTGCAGCAGGATGTACACTGTAACATCTACATTTATCTTAGCTACAAAACTGTACTATGTTCATTGTGTTACCCTGCTGCAGTCATCACACTTGGGTAGAATCCCAAAGCTAAGGATGGGTGGAGGAGTCATAGAGGGTTAGAGGAGGCTAGAAGGCCCTGCAGAACTGCAGTGGCGAAGCCAGCCCTAGTCTTAGAGTAAAGTGTTAAGTGATAGTGTTTGGTAAAGGTGTGTACTGAACTCCAAGTTGCAGCTTCCAAAATCTCCTTGGTTGGAACCCCCCTGAGGAAGGCTGTAGATGTAGCTGTTGCCCTGGTAGAGTGGGGCCTAATGGTAGCAGGAACTGGTTTTCCATGATGGGTATAGCAAAAACGAATGCAATGTCCTATCCATTTGGAAATGGTTTGTTTGATATAGCCTTCCCTTGTGAAGCTGTAGCATAGGATACAAAGAGCTGGTCAGATTTTCTGAAAGCCTTAGTTTTATCCAAGTAGTAACGAAGGTGCCTGTGAATGTCCAAGGAATGCAGGAGTCTTTCTCCTTTGTTCTGTGGATTTGGGAAGAAGGTGGGTAAGTGGATGGTTTGATTTAAAGCCACACTGGAAGACACCTTAGGCATGAAGGAAGGATTAGTTCATAGAGAAACTCTGTCTTGATGGAAAACGAGGAAAGGTTCCACTGCCATTAGTGCCTGCAGCTCTGAAACTCTTCTAGCTGAAGTTATTGCTAGCAGCAGGGCAGTCTTCCATGATAGGAACTGTAGATCTGCAGAGAAAGCTGGTTCAAAGGGAGGTAGCGTACGTTTTTCAAGAACAAAACTGAGGTCCCATGTTGGTGTAGGTGCTCTCCTGGGGGGGGGGGGCTAATGTTTTTTGCCCCTCTGAGGAAATGCCTTAGAAGTGGATGTGAAAATAAGGGTGGATCCGTGCTGTAGTGGGCTGAAATAGCTGATGCATGGATTTTAATGGAAGAAAAAGAAAGTCCTTTGTGCAACATCTCAGTTAAATACTGTAGAATGTGAGGCTGAAGTGTGTTTTGGCCTTTAGCTTGGTTCCAAGCACAAAACCTTTTCCATTTGTCCAAATAGGCCTTCCTGGTGCTGGGCGTCCTAGCTTCCAGAATAACATCCATAACTGCTTGGGAAGAGGAGCTGGCTGGATGCGTAGGTGATTTGCCATGCAGCCAGATTTAAGGTTTTGAGCGGGCTGTGAAGAATTTGATTGTTTTGCTGTGTGAGCAAATGGGTAATTTGTGGTAAAATCCAAGGTGGGCCCTGGGCCATATTCCTCAATAGTGGTACCAGTGCTGGTGTGGCCAGTCTGGGGCTATGAGTATCAGTCGTGGCCTCTCCTTTCTGACTTTCAGAAGCACCTTTGTGAGGAGAGGCAATGGAGGGAAGGCATATACTGTCAGGTTTTTCCAGCTGAATGAGAGTGCGTCCACTTTCCAAGCTTGATGGTGAAGTGTCCTTGTACAAAATTTTGTTAGTTGATAGTTTTGAGGACTGGCAAACAGGTCTATGTCTGGAAGGCCCCATTTTTGAGTTATCATTGCAAATACTTGTGGATCCAGTTTCCACTCGTGGGGATCCATGACGTTTCTGCTGAGGTCGTCTGCCAATGTGTTCTTCTTTCCTGGCAGGAATTGAGCTTGTAACTGAACTTGGTAAGCCAGAGCTGTGTTCCACAAGGTCATTGCTTGCCTGCATAGAGGGTAGGAGTGTGTACACCCTTGTTTGTTTATGTACCACATTACTGTGGTGTTGTCCGTCCTTATTGTAAGTTGTCCTGGATGTAATAGATTCTTGAAGGCTGTCAGAGCATTCTGTACAGCTAGCATCTCTTTTTGATTGATGTGCAGACTCCTTTGATCTGCAGTCCATACGCCTTGAATGCACTGTCCCTGCCATGTGTACCCCCCAGGCGTAGTCCGATGCATCTGTTGTCATAGTTTGCCTGGTTGGGGACAAGGTGAAAGGCTGACCCTTGTTGAGGCGACATGCCTGTGACCACCATAGAAACTCCTGTTGTAGGCAGGGAATGAAAAATATCAGTGTCCAAGCTGTGGCTGTGTTGAGACCATACGCTTTTTAGGTACCACTGTAATTTCCTCATATGCAGCTTTGCAAATGGTATTAGTAGTATGCAAGATGCCATGAAGCCCAAGGCCTGCAGAATTTTTCTTGCAGGTAGTTGGGTCTTTGCTGCCATTGTTTTGAAATATTGAGTCAGTTGTAGTTGTTTGCTTGGCGTCAGATAAGCCTTCTGGGCCGTTGTATTCAAGCTGGCGCCCAGGAATGTCATATTTTGTGAGGGTACTAGTTTTTATTTCTTTTCGTTTACTGTGTACTACAGGCAACTTAGAAGATGTTTTACAAAAGCCAGATGTTGTAAGAGGATGTCCTTGCTTTCTGCTTGGATGAAGCAGTCGTCCAGGTATGGGTATATTTGAATTCCTCTTTGTCTGCAGTATGCAATTACTGGTGCCAGGCATTTTGCGTAGACCCTGGGAGCAGTAGATAAGCCAAAGGGCAGTGCAGAGAATTGGTAATGGGTTGAACCTGCAATGAAACGGAGGTATCTTCTGCAACTTTGTCTGATAGGGACATGCAGGTATGCCTCCTTGAGGTCCAACGTTACTAGCCATGCTTTCTTGCCCAACATGGGAAGAAGCTGCTGTAGTGTTAGCATCTTGAATTTGGGTACTTGTAAGAAGGTGTTTAGAATTGAAAGGTCCAGAATTGGTCTCCAGGCATTGTCCTTTCTGGGAACTAGAAAGAGTCTTGAGTAAAATCCTTGGCCTTGCTCTCGAGTAGGTACCAGTTGAATGGCTCTCATGTCCATGAGAGCTGTAATTTGTTTTTGTGCCTCTGCCCATTGATTTTGTGGCAGGTTTGGCATTCCTCTTTTCATTGGCAAGGTGTGAAAATGGAATCTGTATCCTCATGAAATTATGTCTAGGACCCATTTGTCCTTTGTGACAATGTGCCAGTTGTCTGAAAAAAGTGCTAGTTTTCCTCCCAAGGGGGCTGCCAAGAGAGTGTTGCTTGGCCAAATGAGGTGCAAGTCATTGAGTTTGCCTTCTGGTAGTTTGGGACGAGTCTTCTCCTCCCATCTGTGTTGCAGTGCACCATTGGCGAGGTTTGCACTGGGCTTGTGGTTGTCCTCTGCCTCTTGGACGTCTGTATTTACCCCTCCGTGGTCTGTCAGTAGCTGGAAAGGACCAATTTTTTGTTGGCCAATTTCTGCTGAAGAGAGGAGGCTGTACCTGTAGGAAATCTTTGACTGTCTGCATAGATTTTGCCTTATCCTCCATTTTCTTTAAGACTTCTTCTGCTTTAACTCCAAAAAGAACATCCTGCTGTAAGTGAGCATCTAAAAGCTTTGCTTTAACATGATCAGGCAAAGTTTGTTCCTTTAACCAAGCATGCCTATGTATAACAGACCCAGTGAAAACTGCTCTGCAGGAAGCCTCCAAAGAATCAAACCCACATTGTAAAGTATGTTTGCCCACCTGTTTAGTTGCATGCAACAGATCCTGCATTTCTTTCAATTCAGACTGTTTAGGGAGTGTGCTCATTCTTTGTTTTAACTGAGACATAAGCAATTGCTGATATTTTAGCATGTGAAATTGGCAATTTAGTGCCCTCATAGCTAGAGTGGCTGAGGTGTAAACCTTTTTCCCCCACCTGTCTAGTGCTCTGGAGTCCCTTTCAGAGGGTACAGGATTTTTTGCCATAGAAGCCTTAGCCCCTTTGGGACCCTGGGAGATAGTCTCTGGATCAGCAACAGGGCTTTTATAAAGAAATTTGTGGAATCAGGCACTCTATAGTATCTGTCAGGTTTGGCCGGAGCAGGAGGCAGAGAATCTGGGTTCAAACTGGATTCTAAGTAAACATCATCCACAATGTCTAAAACTGGGGGGATGGCAAGTGGTCTGTGCTGGGGGAGTAAAAGAAACTTTCTGAGCCTTTTCTTTGAGTCAGAGTAGTCCTGACCTTCCCAGTGAAAATGTACCCTCATAGTGTGTATAGTTTCCCCAAAGGAGTAGTCTTCAGGAGGAGAAGCTCAGGGAATAGAATCCTCAGCATCAGAATCTTCATAAGGGGAAAAGGAGCAATCTTGGTCCTCAGAGGAGCCTGAGGAAACAGACACTTGCTCAGAGGAGGCATAATCTTCCTCTTGTCTAGGCCTTTTGTCGGGTGGGGGTTGGGAACCCCTGATTA
>NC_056739.1:1322422937-1322437937 GCF_019279795.1 Protopterus annectens | reverse complement strand
CGTAGCCATTGGCACAAGAAGTGCCCATGACTACGCCATCCAACTGTTTGTACAATACACCCTCAAACAAACAGATTATTCTCAAGAATGAGCTCCATGAGTAATGAAAGGAAGTCAATGCATTGCCTATCATACATACCATCCCCTACCAAATACTCTCTAAAATACTCAACTCCCACCTCATTGGGGATGACGGTGAATAAGGATTGTACATCCATAGTAACCAGCAAAAGTCTACCTGCATTCTCATGTGTACTAGTGAATGAATGTAGGTCCCTCAGAAACTGTTTAGTATCTAATAAAATAGTGCTTCAGATGTTGTTCAACATAAATGGATAGAGTTTCCATGGATCAACCTCTCCCCGACACAATGGGTCTCATAGGTGGCTGCAGTAGGTTCTTGTGAACTTTAGGGAGACCCTGTACTATTGGAATCACTGGGTTCTTAACAATAAAATGAAACAAATCCAAGTCAATGATATGGCATTACAAGCATTCATACAGAGCATTATATATTGAAACATTACATCTCTGAACTTGCTGAAAATCAGCCTTAGAATAAAACTTGGTATCATCAAGCATATTAAACATAGAATCCTTATAAAAAGAATAGTCCATTACTACCAGAGGCGCTCCTTTGTCTGCCGGTCTCATGAAAATTGAGACATCATTCCGTAAACAGTCCAAAGCTGCCCTTTCTTCTTTACTGAGATTGTTGAAACATTTACCAAAACCGTTAATGTCATAAAGATTATACATTTCTCTGATGCAAACTTTCTCAAAGGCTTCTAATACTGTACTGTTAGCAGGAATATAACCACTTGGTTTCTTAAAAACATGAACACCAGAAGTATCACTAGCAGCTTCACCAAATTGCATCTTTAACATTATACTACGTGTAAAAGCTTTTAATTCCAGCACAGTCGGTCGGCTCCGTACAGCATGGAATGGGAAAATTTCCCTTTTCTGCACTGTAGTGCGATCTCAGAGTTGGTATATTTAAAGAGCGGGGTGTGTGGGGGTGCAGGGGGATTTGCCCCCTTGCTTAAAACGTTCAGGTAGGTTATTTGTGTAGTTTATTTTTTTTTATTAGACTTTCGAAATTTTAAAACTTCTATCATATTGTGTCGACCATATGACAGTCGAACTTTTGAAAGTTAGATTATCTAATATAGACCCTAACTGAACAGTGTCAAGAAGTGGGCAGACATGTTTTCTTTTTTAATCAACAGTTTGTTCTTCCAATCAGGTTTATGCATGCTCTGAGCCTTCTTCACAAATGGTGTTTCCTTATAATTACACAAATAAAAGCACTGCAACAGTAACAGTCTATGGATACCAAACCTCAACCACCTCAATACAACTGATATGTGCACATAATCATAGCTTAGGTGACAAGTACACATAATTTAGAAAACAGTTTATTATCTTAACAGTATATCTATTCAAAACTTGACCTTGAAATACCAGTTTGTGACATGAAAGCAACAATAATTTTTAATTAGGCAAGGAACATATAGCATTTTTAGCAAAGAAAAAAGTAACTTACGGACATTTATAATGTAACCAGCTAATGAAGGCAAAAATTTTGTTATGATGACTTTACATGCAAACCAGGAATACAGGAACGGCTCATCTTAACAAACAACTGCCAGAGTGAAACTACTCTAACAGAAGCAATATACAATCAAGAAGAAACTAGAAAATCTTCCCCATAAAAAGGTTTACCAGTCATGGAGTTCTCAGATGTGCATAATTGTTCTCTCAGCTTCTCTACATCATCGGGATGAACCTGTTCATAAAGCGTACTTCCAAACCACTCAGATTGTGGATGGTTCAAAACTGGAGTAACTGAATCAGACACATAGATCACTCTACCCGTTTCAGCAGCGACTACAAAAAGAAAACCATCTGCAGCCTCTAGAATCAGATGTTTCAGCTCCTGACCAAATTAAAAAGGAAAACAAAAATCTCATTATCTCATTAACAAGTTTTAAAAACCAATAAATACACATGATAATGTCAGGACATCTCTGTCTACACAGTCTTGCCATACTAGCAAGGTCTTCAGTATCTTCCATATTTCCATGAATACTAAAAAAAAACTAACATCCATCATACAACTGAAATAACATAAGCTTCCTCCCACTATGCTCATCTTGTGTCACCAATGCAAACCATGTGTTTCAGTATTGTGATGTAGGTATCTGTATCTTGTACTTGAACTAGCTAAAATTACAAAGGAAATGTTATTACCAGAGTCAAAATATACAATAAAACTGTCACTGTAAAATAAGCTGTTCAAAATAAATAAAAAACGTATACAGATGAAACTTGTGCAGAACAGTGAATATGCACATCAGCTGTGCTATTTATTTATTTTTTTTCTAGCTGAGGTGAGCAGTGCTGATGAAGCAGTTTCCTTTATGGGCATGTTTACCAAAACGTACAGTTGTGTACACTTACCATAAATGTAGATATTCTAGTGCATTCACTGTTGCAGTCATTACATTTGGGTAATCTGCTGGCAGGTTGCCCTCAGTCAGCCTGAATAACAAAGTCTTGGGTCCTGCATCGGTTGCGGTCTCCTCTTCCATGACGTCAGGTCATCAGGGGTATAAAACATGCAGCCAATACCATTTTATTCAGTTTTTCTTGCCCCAGATGTCAGATGCCCCCCAAATGGGGAGCAAAAAAAAAAAAAAAAAAAATATATATATATATATGTAAATGCACTTTTAGCAACATAAACTTTACCCTCATCTAAAAGCAAATACACCACAAAGGCTGCAGAATATAGTGAAGGAAAGAGAAGTTATAGAAAAGGGGGATGGCGGGTGGGTAACCCGGACTGCAACAGTGAATACACTTGAACATCTACATTTATGGTAAGTTTACACAACTGTACTGTGTTCTTCATGTTTCACTGTTGCAGTCATTACATTTGGGTAGAATCACAAAGCCGAGGATGGAACTAAATAGCATTATGAGTGACTATAAGGCCCTGCAGAAGTGCAGTGGCAAAGCCTGCCCTGGATTTGGAGAACAAAGGCAAATGATAATTAATGCTTTGTGAAGGTATGAACAGAGCTCCAAGTAGTAGCTTCTAGAATGTCTTTGGTTGGAACTCCTCTGAGAAAGGCTGCTGAGGTAGAGGCAGCCCTGGTGGAGTGTGACCTGATTACCTTGGGCACAGGTTTACCATGGTGCAAGTAGCAGAAACAAATGCAGTAGCTTATCCATTTAGAAATAGTCTGCTTTGATACAGCCATCCCCTCTGATCCTGAAGCAAATGCCACCAATACTTGCTCAGACTTTCTTAGAGATTTGGTCCTGGTTAAGTAGAATCTTAGTTGTCTGTGTACGTCCAATGACTGCAGAATCTGCTCCCCCTTGTTCTGCGGATTTGGGTAAAATGTTGGCAGGTAAATTGTTTGGTTAAGAGCCACACTGGATTTGTAATAAAAGGCTCCACAGCCATGAGAACCTGTAGTTCTGAAACCTTTCTTGCTGAAGTGATTGCCAAGAGGAAAGCTGTTTTCCAAGATAAAAATTTTATATATGCAGTAGCTGCTGGTTCAAAAGGAGGCAGGGTGAGTTTTTCCAGCACAAAATTGAGGTCCCATGCAGGAATTGGTGATCTTCTGGGAGGCCTTAAATTTTTGGCACAGGGGAGGCTCTGTGTTGTAATGAGCCGAGATGGCAGAGGCATGGATTTTGATTGAAGTAAAAGATAGGCCCTTGTCAAGCATCTCAGTCAAATATTGTAAAATCTGAGGGATATTTAGTTTTGCGGTGTCCGTTCCTTGTGCTTGGTTCCAAGCACAGAATCTCTTCCATTTATCAGCATAAGATTTTCTAGTACTAGGCCTTCTGGCTTCCAAAATGACATCCATCACAGATTTACTGAGAGGTGTTGTTTGAATAATTAAATGATCAGCCATGCTGCAAGGTTCAAAGTTTGGAGTCAAATGTGCAGAATTTGATTGTTTTGCTGAGACAGTAGAGGAGGTATTTGAGGCAAGTACCAAGGAGGGACTTGAGACATATTCCTTAGAATTGGGTACTAGTGCTGGCGAGGCCAGTCCGGAGCAATCAGGATCATTTTCATTTTTTCCTGTCTGACCTTTAGTAAGACCTTGGAGAGAAGAAGCAGAGGGGAAAAAGGCATAGACTGATAGGTTTTTCCAAATGAAGGATAGGGCATCCACTTTCCATGCTTGTCTGTGATACACCCTTGTGCTGAATTGGTCCAGTTGATAATTTTGGGGAGAGGCAAATAGATCTATGTCTGGGCTCCCTCATTTCTGTGTTACCATGCTGAAGATTTGTGGATCCAGTTTCCACTTGTGCGGGTCTATGAGATTTCTGCTTAGGTCAGCTGCCAGAGTATTTTGTTTTCCTGGCAGGAATTGAGCTTGAAGATGTACTTGGCAAGTCAAAGCTGTGTTCCACAATGCCATAGCTAGTCTGCAAAGGGGGTAAGAATGTGTACCCCCCCTGCTTGTTTATGTACCACATAACTGTGGTGTTGTCCATCTTTATCAGTAGTTGTCCTGGATGAAGTAAGTCCTTGAAGGCTGTCAGAGCATTCTGAACAGCTAGCATCTCTTTCTGGTTGATATGCAGATCCCTTTGTTTTGGGCTCCATATGCCCTGAATGCATCTCCCCACCAGGTGGGCCCCACAAGCATAGTCTGATGCGTCTGTAGTTAGGGTTTGGGTGGCAGGGGGTAGAGTGAATGACAGTCTCTTGTTTTGGTGACATGTCTCTGCCCACCAAAGAAACTCCTGTTGTAGGCAGGGAATGGGAAGAATCATTGTTTCCAGACTGTGACAATGTTGACTCCATAAACTTTTTAGGTACCATTGAAGTTTCCTCATATACAGTCTTGCATATGGAATTAGTAGAATGCAGGATGCCATGAACTTTAAAGCCTGCAAAATTTGTCTTGCAGATAACTGGGTTTTCGTTACCATCTGTTTGAAGTATGTTGTCAGTTGCCTTTGTTTGTCTGGCGAAAGGTAAGCCATCTGGGCAGTTGTATTCAAGCTTGCACCCAGGAATGTAATTATTTGAGAGGGTACCAGCTGGGATTTCTTTTCATTTAATGTGTACCCTACACATGTTAGAAGCCTTTTTACAAATGCCAGATGTTGAAGAAGAATGTCCTTGTTCTCTCTCTGCTTGAATGAGACAGTCGTCCAGGTAAGGATAAATTTGTATGCTTCTTTGTCTGCAAAATGCAATTACTGGTGCAAGGCACTTTGTAAAGACCCTGGGCACAGTAGATAAGCCAAAGGGCAGTGCACAGAATTGGTAATGCAAAAAACCTGCCTTGAAGCTGAGGTATCTTCTGCACAATTCCCCTTATTGGGATATGCAGGTATGCCTCTTTTAAGTCTAGAGTCACTAACCAAGCATTCCTGCCCAGCACAGGCAGTAGCTGTTGTAAAGTCAGCATTTTGAATTTCGGAATGTCCAGGAACGTGTTCAAAATCGATAAGTCCAGTACTGGACGCCAGGCATTGTCTTTTCTGGGTACCAGGAAAAGTCGAATAAAAACCTTGTCCTTTTTCCTGTTCTGGTATTGGTTGAATAGCCCCCATATCCATGAGGGACGTAACTTGTTTCTGAGCTTCTGCCCATTGATTTTGTGGCAGATCTGGCCAACCGTTTGGAATTGGCAAAGCATGGAAATTAAATCTGTACCCCTGGGATACTATGCTTAATACCCAATTGTCCTGGGTAATTAACTGCCTATTTTGAGCATGAAGTGCTAATTTTCCCCCCAAGGGGGCTGCCAAAATATAAGTGCTTGGTGACGGTAGAGGGAAGTAATTGAGACTGCTTACTGTAGGGTTGTACTTTGTTTCCTCCAGATTTGGAGGTGGAAGCACCCCATTGCTTTGACCTGTAAGAACCCTGTGACTGGTATCTAGAGCTTTTTGAGCACCTGGATTTGCCTTGAGAGGCTCTGTTGGACACAGGAAAGGACCAATTTTTAATAGACCAGTGCCTACTGAACCTGGGTGGTTGCACTTGTAAGAAATCTTTTACAGTTTGCATAGATTTAGCTTTGTCTTCCATTTTCTTTAAAACCTCTTCTGCCTTATTACCAAACAGAGTATCATGCTGTAAAGGGGCATCCAACAATTTAACTTTAATATGATCAGGAAGATTTTGCTCCTTGAGCCAGGCATGCCTTCTAATCATAGATCCAGTAATTGCAGCCCTGCAAGAGGCCTCCAAGGAATCAAAACCACATTGCAAAGTATGCTTTCCAACCTGTTCTGCTGCATACAATAATTCCTGTAATTCTTTATTTTCCACACAACAGAAATCAATATCATTTTCTGTTTCAATAAGCCCATAACATGCTGCTGATGTTTACACATATGAAACTGGCAGTTTAAGGCCCTAATCGCCAAGGTTGCAGACGTATAAACCTTCTTTCCCCATCTACCCAGCGCCCTGGAATCTTTATCAGAGGGGGTAGAATTTTTGGCTGTAGAGGCCTTTACACCTTTGGGACCCTGTGAGATAGTCTCAGGATCGGCAGCAGGAGTTTTGAATAGAAATTTGTGGGAGTCAGGAACCCTGTAATATTTGTCTGGCTTACTAGGAGCCGGAGGTAGGGAATCAGGAGCCATGCTTGATTCCAAAAACACATCATCAACAAACAAAATGTCTAATACAGGAGGCACTGCCAAAGGCCTATGCTGAGGAAGAAGAAAGAAATCCCTAAGCCTCTTTTTTGATTCAGAGAAATCCTGACTCTCCCAATGAAAATGTTCCCTTAAAGTATGCAAGGTTTCACCAAAAGAATAATCCTCAGGAGGTGATGCAGATGGGATGGATTCTTCTGCATCTGAATCCTCATAGGGTGGAACAGAAAATTCCTGATCAGAAGAGGAATCAGAAGAAATGGAAACCTGATCTGAAGATTCATAATCAGTGTCTTGCCTAGGCCTCTTAGCGGGGGGGGGTTGGGCACCCCTGATCAAGGTAATTAAGTCCTCAGCCATTTTGATCATCTGTTTTTTAGGCATAGGGGCCTGAGCATGTGGCTCATGTGTCAGTTTTTTTGGACTTAGAAGATGTTTTTGATCAGCAACCGACAGGATCCAAGACTTTGTTATTCATGCCGACTGTGGGCAACCTGCCAGCAGATTACCCAAGTATAATGAATGCAACAGTGAAACGCGAAGAACATCTGAAAGACCAATTCCAACCATAACCCAACTTTTGTTTAAAATTCTTGCTGCAGTACTACCTCTGCTGGTACCTCCCATTAATTAGAAACTCAGTTCAAAGCAATACTACATAGGAAAAAATAACTTCCCCACCACTCCCACACCTTCCCCTGGCTCTGAATAGCCAGCACTATTCAGGTAAGGAGCAGCCAGAATTAAGTGACTTCAAGACTTTCTTGCCCATAGAAAAAACAAGAAACAAACCCGTCCTGAACTTCTGACCAGATATAAACAGAAAAGGATTTTATACTTCACAAAAAAACAATGCAAAGAAAAGAAAAGGGGGGGGGTGCAGCAACTGCAGCAGTGTGGAACCAAGCATCTGCTGTTATGGTAAGTTCTTACACAACTGTAATAATATCTGTTGTAGTAGCCTTTGGATATTTGGGTTGAGTATCAAAGCTTACTCAACCTGGGAGGAGTAAGGATAAGGGTCCAAGAACCTTAGGAGAATGGTCCTCGCAAAGCTACCTCTGGACCCGGAAAACAAATCCAGTTTGCAATGCTTTGTAAATGTATCTACACAGCACCACATGGCTACCTCTAGAATACTTTTAGAATCTATCCTTTTTTTAGTATGCTATTGTAGAGGATACAGACTATGCAGAATTTGGCTTACTGTTATGCTGCCTGGAACTGATCTGCCAAGATGAGAGCAACAAAAATCATAGCTGAGGACAGCTATCTAGAAACAGCTTGTTTTGAGACAGGGTGTCCTTTCTTAATCCTAACGTAAGAAATAAACTGCTGATCACCTTTTTTAAAGGACTGAGTTCCGTCAAAATAATATCTGCACTGCCTCTATACATCTACAGTATGCATACCCTTTTCTCTCTGGTTTTGAAGTTCCAGATATAATGCCAGGAGATTGATGGCCTGATACAAAGTAAACTTTTAAGACTAGACTGGGGAAAACTTTGTTCTTAAAAACAAATACCAGATAGGGTTTACACACTACGAGAGCTTGCAGCTCAGATGTTCTTCTTGCAGAAGTCAGAACAGCAAGAACAGTTTTCCAACTAATGAACTGTAAATCTATCACATGACTGAGTTTAAACGGAGACATGGGTAGCTTCTGCAGCACAAAAGTCAAGGTCCCAAGAAGAAATCAACTTCTCTTTCTAGGACTCATGTAAAACCTCTTTCAAGGAAGAGGACAGGGGTGGTGTGTCATGGACATACATGCCGAAATGGACGCAAGATGAATCTTGACAGAGGAATAAGACAGGCAAGATTATAGTAACTCACACAAAGATACGAGAACCAGTGGTATATAATTCCTATCAGGACTGTGTTCATTGGCTAATCACCAACTAGAAAATTATTTCCACTTTCCAACATATGATTTCCTAACAGTGGTTTTCTTGCTTCCTTTAGTACCTGTTGCACTTCCTCATGGAAGACGTGCCTGAAAGGTATCAGAACTGAAACACCTAGGCAGTCAGCTGTAGTAGTTTGAGACCGAGTGTATCAAACACCCCTGATCTTAAGGGATTAGAGCTAATCTTTTGAGGACATTTGCAGCAACTATTCCTAGCCAATTCCAGAACAGGAGGAAAATACAGTTGTGTAACTAAACTTACCATAAGAATATATGTTTGAATGATCACTGCTGTAGTATCCTAAGCTATATGGTGTTATATCCTAAAGATATAACAATTGCCCAGCTTCCAAAGGGTGGGTGTGGCATAATGGTTAAGGTCTTCACCTTACTGACACAAGGTATAGCATTTGATTCTGGCCTCAAAACACTAGCTAGGATTAAAATGATCCTTCAGGGCAGTTAGCCTAGTATTAACCTATAAACCAATGAACAAAGCTTTGGGGAACCATCCACACTCCCAAACCATTAGGCAGCTTGAGTTGAGTTGGCTAAAACACAGGTTTGGGCACCAAGCCCTTCAGAGATTTCATGCCTACTGAGAGAGGAAGGCTAAGCCCTAAGAGAACATTGGTATGAACAAAAAACAGATGTTCACACATTGGCATAAGAAACGCACCAAAAACAAGGAAGTGGAGGGGGGACCACTGCAGCAGTGATGATTCAAAAATAAGCTGCTGTTATAAGCCTACTTACAGAACTGTTCATCAACTGATCACTGCTACAGAAGCCTAAGCTATAGCAGTACATTATCATAGCTTAGAACATCTGAGAAGTGGCAGGAGAAGAATTCAGGAGCCCCTAAAGAATAGTCCTAGCAAAGCCTGACCTAGATGTTAGAAAGGAATGTCGCTTGTACTGCCTTGTAAAAGTATGTACAGAGGACCAAGTTGCTGCTTCAGGAATACTTCTAGAGTCCAACCCTTCCCACAAAGCCACAGAGGAAGCCAAGGCTCTGACAGAGTGTGCCTTGACCCTGCTTGGAATATATATATTTTTTATTTTTCTGTTGGGAATAACAAGAGAGTAACCACTTGGAAATGGTCTGTTCTGGCACAGGCTGTCTTTTCTTACCTTCACAAGAAATTAAATGACCAGTCATTTTGAAAGATTTTGTTCTGTCAAGACAGTACACAAGTTGCCACTGGGCATCCAAATTATGAAGTGTCCTTCCTCTCATTTTTGGTTTCAGAAGAGAACACAGGGCTGGATAGTTTGGTTTAAAGCAAGCTTGAACACCATTTATGCAAAAAAGTAGGATTACTTCACAAAGAAATCCTGTCTCTGTGGAAAATGAGATAAGGATGACTCGCAGTAAAAGCTTGCAACTTAGATAATCCTCTTGCAGAGGTCAGAGAAATCAGTGAAATTGTTTTGCATGTTAAGAACCTCAAGACATCCACATGAGCAGGTTCAAATGGAGCAAGTGTTAGCTTCTATAACACAAAGTTAACACCTTAAGGAGAAGCCACAATTTTTCTTGGAGGTCTCTTATGCAGCACCTCTTTCAAAAACATTTTGACATGAGAATGCAATGAAAGAGGTGCATCCCTGGACAGGCATACGGAAATGGCTGACAAATGAACATTGACCGAGGAGAAAGACAGGCCATATGAAAGTAACACACACAAATACTGCAAGACCAGAAGAACTTTAGCCCTGAATGGGTACTGGTTATGTTGCTGGCACAAACTTGAAAACCTTTTACTTTAACTTAAATATGTTTTCTACCAGCAGTCTTTGTTGCTTCCTTCAGTACCTGCTGCATGTCTTCAGTCATTCGGTGTCTAAATGATCTTAACATCACATCATCCAGGCAGTCAGTTGAAGTTGTTTGAGATCTGTAGCAAGCACCCCTGTTTCTGTGTATGTAGATCCGGTCTGTGAGAAAGCTTGTGCTAACTATCCCTGGCCAATTCCAAAAAAAGGAGAATCACTGTTGCCTAGGCCAGAAGGCAGTTGCCACAATTATTCTAGGGGATTCCTTCTGAATTGTCAGAAATACCATGGACATCAGTGGACACCAGTGGAAAGAGTGAAAAAGTATACAACAGCATTGCTGTCCAGGGTAAATAAAAGACATCTGTCTTCCAGGTCTTTATGTATGCAGTCCTGGAGCAGAATTCCACTCAGAGAGGAGGCTAAAAGGTCTACTTGAAGAAATCCTCACAAATGGATCAAGTCTTGGAAGACCCTCCAGATCTAGTTTCCATTTGTGAGGGTCTGTCTTTGCCCTGCTTAGCTTGTATGCCACATCATTTTGCTCTGAGAGAATCCAAGTTGCCAGTAGAGTGAGCCTGCACTGTAAAACTATATTCCCAATATGTCTAGTCTGCATAAGGGGAAAGAAATGGCTCCTCCTTGCTTGTTTACTACATTACTGTGATATTGTCCGTAACCGTTTGGAGAGGTTCAGGGGATCACAGGTGATTCTGAGAGTTGAGTGTCTTGACAACAAGCAACATCTTTTTTTTTAGCTGATGTGCTTTGGTCTGGCTTTGTTGTCCAAGAGGCTTTACACTTTAACACAAACTGGCACTGCTCACCAAGCAAAATTTGAGGCATCTGTGCTGACGGACTGCTTTGCAGCAGATGGGAGAAGGGGAGACTTGGATTCTGGGACATTTGATGTCTCCAGCAAGTGATCTCTCTTTTTACAAATCATAGAACAGGAATTTAAAAAGATAAAAGGATGCAGCACTGGGACCAGAGAGACTTTAGATACCATTGTATCTTTTTATGTGGAGCCTTGCAAGAGGTATCATAAGAATTATGGATGCCATGAGGTATTTCCTTACAGTGAGCAAAGACTGCGTGGGAAACCCCTGTAATATATCTGAATATCGATCTATCTTTTCCTATATCTTTCATAAGACAACAGCACAATGAATCTTTGTAATCAGGTGTCTTAACAGACACCCCAGGAACACAATCCTGAGTGATGTAGGTGAAAAAGGCTTTTGAATGGTCTCTTGGAATCCCAGCCTGTATAGCAGAGTACTTACCAAAGCAATATTTTTAACATTTTGAAAAAGGCTCTGCAAAGATAAGCAAGTCATCTAAATATGGAAAAATGTGGGTACCTTACAGCCTACAATGGGCTACGATAACAGTGAGACACTTTGTGAACATTCTTGGAGCCCTGGATCACCCAAAGGGTAATATAAAGAACTGCTAATATGATCCAGATACACAACACTTTAAGAAAAGCCTAAAATCTGGATGAACAGGAAAGGGATGATATGCATCTTTTAAATCTAAGGTTACTAAAAAACTTAAAAGAGGAAGAAGAGGTAACGAGTTGTGAACAGAAAGTATTCTGAACTTGAATACTATTACATACTGGTTTAGGAAAGAAAGATCCAGAACTCATTTCCAGACATCTTCTTTCTTTGGCATAAATAACATTCCTGAATAAAATTGTTCTCCCGTCTGAGGAGGAGGAACTACTTCTACAACCCCCCCCCCCCCCCAAGACAGCATGTGATGTAGGACAAGAGGAAACAAGTGTTTGGTTTGGCTGATATGAGAGTATTTGCCTGAAAAGGAAGCATTTCTTTCCAGTACCATTTGTATCCAGGCTGGATCAGCCTCAGAACTCAAATGTCTAAAACAACCTACTGCCAAAGAGAGAAACAATGTTTCACACTTTCTGGAAGGGAAGAGGGACTGCTGGGGGGGGGGGGGTGGAGGACTACTTTCCTTACATAGTCATTGTAATTTTATTTGATTGTCCTTTCTTCTGGTGGGAGGTGGGGGTCCTGCTTTCTTTTTGGAACCTACCTACCACTGTTTTTAAATGTCTGCTTACCAGCATTCTGCTGAGCATGATTATTTTGTTTCTTACCAAAACTGGATGAGGGAGCTGAAAATCCCAGTGGAAAATATGGAGCAGGAAGGCTGAAATAGTTGAGAGAGTCCCTGAAACAATGTATCTCTCTCATCACGTTGTCTGATTACCTATACAGCACAGGATCCAAACACTAATTGTCTATCCAATAATGAATTTAAAACCTATTTTCATATTTCTTCTGGGAGGATCTGAAAATGCAGATAGGCAAACCTCCTTAATATCGTACCAGTGGTAACAGCCTTGGATGCAGTATCTACAGGGTCATATACACACTTAAACAATGAGTAGCTACCTGATAAGTAAAAGAAACAAAACCACACAAAGCAGATTATTCCTCACAGCAGGGAACTGCAGATAAAGCAATCCTTGTACTTTCATAAGTACTTTCATAATTAGTCAGAATACATTTTAAAATATTACCCTGACAATTTTAAATTCTAAAAATTAAAGTTGCAGAAGCATGCCCCCCCCACCACAAAAAAAAAATATCAATACCATTACCACCCTTGTCTGAAGGAGAAGGATTAGAATTAAAAAGCTTGGCAGCACCTGGATTAATTAAGGCTGTAGCTGCTGCATCAGGTATGGGCTGAGTATATAAAAATTTGAATGACTGAGGAACATTATAGATTTTATCTAATTTTTTAGGAACAGCAGACTGGCTGTCAAGGAAAACACATCCTCCAGTGCTCATAGCAACAAGGGAATGGGTGAAGATTCTCTGAATTTCAGTTGTAACAACTCATAGTACTTTATGAGGGACTGGGAAACCTTAGTGTTCTCCCACTGAAAACACACTCGCATTCTGAAAATAGTCTAAGAGAAAGAGAATAACAGGCAGATTCTGATATTATGTTCTCCTCAGAGTCTGAATAAGAAATCTTAGAAATAGAAATCTGTATCTGTCCCATCACATTCCTCTACAGATTCAGAATCTTGAATCCCTTTAAGAAAAAAGGAATCTATTTTTCTTTTACTGGAAACCACCTAATAAGTGGGGAGTTGCCTGTACGAGACCCTGAGCCAGTCCTATTACACCACTCCTTTCCACAGAAACTGGTGCAGAAGAGGCTGCATTTCTAGTTTTCTGCTTTCTTTTGACAGGAAAAATGGGGCAAAGTATTTTAATAGCAATAACAACTTCCCCAAGTGATGGGCACAGCATTCTGGGTAAGAGGGGCACTTTCACTGCCCATTTTCCCAAAAGCAATGATAGTGGCTTTCCCTTGCCCATGAAGGGGGACCCCAGCAGCCACAGAGAATGTGGCTAATTCCTGGTCAGTTTTGGCTGTATGGACAACAGCACAATGAATTGTGGAAAAAATTAGTTGTCTGAGGAGACAGCGTTGGCCATAGCAGAATTGCCCCCTCTATGAGGCAAAGGCTGCTTAGTTAACTTTTGATTTATATGGAATGGAAGAAGGATCAACCAAGGGGCCGGTTGTCTGTTCTGTTCTCAAGCTAAGAATGGTGCTTCTTTCCCAGGGAACTTGACAGCACAAGCTAGTAAAAAACTAAGTATTTTAAAGTAACTTTTCTGACTAAAACATAGCTAAAAGCACTTAAATATACTTTCCAGCCTCAAAAGGTAAATTAAAGGGACCTGTACTGAAATATCAGCAGTTAAAATGCAGAGTGCCAACAAATCTGGGGAAAAAAAGACCAAAACTACAACAGAAGAGCAAATTGTGAACATCGCTCTTCTGTTTTAAACTTTTTTTTTTTTGCATGAGGGCAAATTCTTCTACACCCTCCCATGGGGGGGGGGGGCTTTCATACACACCCTCCAAATTTATATATACCAAATATGCCAACCATACCTCACAGAAAAAGGAATATTCCAGGAAATGTTCATCTCGGACTTGCTATATGTAAGTCCGTTCTTTTGGCCATTCAGTCTCTGTTTCAGAACTTGCTCTAGTGGGCCCAGTCACTCTAAATGGTTACCAAATTAAACACAGTTACTTCAAAGAAAAAGTAGGGTTACACTAACAGCTTTTAAACTGACAAACAAAAATGCACTCCTTTTTAAAGTCAAACAGCCAACAAAAGCACATTTTCATAACTTAAAAAATATTTTCCTTAACAGAAAAGTAAGTTTAAACAATAAATATTAAATATGGAAAGGTTTTCACTAAATATAATTTATCTGCCTAGCAAAGGAATAGTACAAACTGACTGCTGATCCTCAAAAGCCCACAGAGAGCTCTCTCTTCAATAGCAGGAAAGCTCTGAAGGGCTTTTTGCCCAAACATAGTCTTAGCCAGTTCAGTTCGAACTGCCTAATATTTTGAGTACGTGGAAGGTGTCCTACGTTTTTGGAAGCTGTTCAGCTCTTATGTACTTAGAAGGATATAACCCCATATTGCTTAGGATACTGCAGGAGCAATCATTAGAATGAACACTCAACTGTTGCCTTAGCCTGAGAGCAGTTACCTTTGAAAGTCCCTCTGAATTTTGAGAATGACCCTATATATCAGTGGAAAAGGTGGAAATAGATCTGTTCCCT
>NC_056739.1:1322332937-1322410437 GCF_019279795.1 Protopterus annectens | reverse complement strand
AAACTTACCAGCTTAAATGTAAACCCATATGTCACAAGATGGGTTGCAAACTGGCTTAAGGACAGAACCCACAGGGTTAGAGTTGCTGGCGCTGTGTCAGACTCCAAGCCGGTCACAAGTGGTGTCCCACAGGGCTCGGTCCTTGGCCCCTATTGTTTGGCATCTACTTCTCAGAAGTACAGGCCAACATGGGAGGACTTTGGCTGACAAAGTTTGCAGGCAGACGACTGCAAACTGGGCCATAGTGGAAAGTGCATCGGACACGGATATCCTTCAGAAGGGACTCACGGAAACAGATAGCTGGTGCCAGAGCCATGGCCTGAAGTTAAACGCCAAAAATGTATAGTCATACCCTTCGGGAAAAACAAGGTAACCCCAAGCTACCATATAGGTGGCAATCCACTAAGCACAGAAGAGGTTATCAGGGACCTGGGGACCCAGGTTGACAGTGGCCTTTCTTTTGACACTCACATTGCTAAAGTGGTTAGAAAGACTTTCTACATTGCCCACCTGATCATGAAGGGATTCACATCCAGATCTAGTGAGGTCATTGTTCCCCTGTACTCTTCACTTATCAGACCAATGATCGAGTACAATGCCCCATTCGGGATGTATCTCACCCGACATCTGCAGCAATTGGAGAGACCCCAAAAGTTCCTCACCAAAAGGATAAAGGGACTCCAAAATCTGTCATATGCTGCCAGATTGAAGAAACTCCAGCTCTATTCAGTCGCATACCGTCTGCTCAGAGGTGACATGTGCCTGACATACAAGGCCATGTCCAACCCGGAATTAATGGACATGCTCCACCTCAAAAATCCAAATCCACCAAAACCACTAGAGCAAGCGACTTAAACCTTAGCACGGATATAAATAAGGCGTGCTGGAGGGATAGATTTATCACTCAGAGACTCCCTATGCTGTGGAATAAAATCCCGGTCCATGTGAGGCAGAGCACCTCGCTGACTCTGTTCAAGAGAAATCTAGACCTGTGGATGGGAGATCGTAGGTTTACCCCAGGAATCAACTCTGTGTCACTGCTGGACAGAGGCACAACAAACTAATGGGCACAGTATTTTTTCATATAAGGGGTGGCGTAAGCCACAATAATTTGGGCTAGGCTTATAAATGCCTTAGGGCAGATAGCCTAGTATAAACCTATGAACCTATGAACCTATGAACATACATATGAATGACAGGGGCATGAATATTAAATACACTCCCTTGTGTTAGCTAATCATTGAACAAATACCTGCATATACTACTGCTGTAGAATGGCAGAAGAAATATTTTGAAAACTTAATAGTATAATTACAATGCGTGAATGTGTATTGAGATCCTGTGAAAATGTTAGGGCATACCGCGCATTTATTACATGAATGCATCCCATTTTGAGAGTTGGAGGTAGAAGCAGAATTAATAAGAAAAGGTAAATCTCTGTTTTCTAAACTCATTCTTATGGTTTTGGTTCTTTTAAATGAAAAGGTAGGTGCAGTGCCAATAGCAGCTGACATAAATTGTGATTCAGTTAATAAATCCCAGTTATTCGTGATGACATTTCTAATTTGTGACATGTCCCTAGAGATGGGTAATGGAAAACTAAGGGTTCTGTTAATGTTACTAGGTTTAGAAGTATTAGGTATAAAACCATGTAGTAAAATTGGTAAATATTTAGTGTGTCTGTCATTAGAGATCTCGTTACATATATTGTTAATAAGAGATGGAGGGTAATTCCTTCGAAGAAACATGTGTTTTAACAAAACAGCATTCTTTTGAAAGTCATAATCTTGACTGATAATTCTAGAGATGCGAATAAATTGACTTCTGACAAGGTTCCTTTTCATAAAAAATGGATGGGAGCTAGTAAAATCAAGCAGATTATTTTTATAGGTCTCTTTTCAATATATAGTGGAACATACTGTATTAGGAGGTAGTAAGTCTATCTGTGTATCTAAAAAGGAAATAGAAGACCCTATTCCAGACAAAATCAAGTTCAAAATGTGTGGTGGTATGCCCTAACATTTTCACAGGATCTCAATACACATTATTATATTTAGAACTAAGAGAACTTAAATGGCAATTACTGCTTAATTCAGAAACATACCCTGGTCTGAATGAAAGTGTTAATATTAAATGCGCTTTAAAATGGAAGATTTAATTCTATTTTGACAGTTGTTCTACTTTGACAGTTGCTTTCTTTCTACAAAATGTGTTTGCATCCATCCATGACCTTTGGCACACTTGTTAGTCACCACTTGTACAGTTATATGAATATTCATGTCTCCTACATGCATATTTAGTGTATACACTGTACATTTGTTCAATGATTAGCTAACACAAGGGAGTGTATTTAATATTCATGCCCCAGTCATTGAGGCAGTCCACGTAGGACTGTTTTATGTCTTATATCCCTTTAGCAAGTTATCTTTGTGGGCATTCCATTTGTTGCACATACATGTCAAAGAAGGCATTATACTCAATGACTGGCCTAATGAGGGCCAAGTGAACAAGGGCAATGACATCTTTAGGTTTAGTCATAATCCTCTCTGTTGATAAGCTAAATAGTATAGAAGGTCCTTCTTACAACAGAGGACACATGTTGGTCAAAGTTTAGCACACTTTCAGTTTAAATTCGCATATATCAAATAACTGGGTCATCTCTCAGGGTGTACTGGCAATGTGGTAGTTTCCTGTGGTAGAAGACTTTACAAAGAATATCCACGATAATGCAATTTTTTCTCATTTACTTTCACTCCATGATTCTAGCACCAGTTATTTACTTGGGGAAAAAACTTCCTGCAGTATGGCTACGTCATTTGGGGATTAAGTAACTGCTCCTAAACTGCAGTAATCTGCAAAATTAGTCAGTCAGTGTCCTTTAGTACTGGCTTTTCTTCACATAAGTAGATGACAAACAGCAGCGGTCCTAGCACAGAACCCTGGGAGACTTCACTGGAGACTGGTGTTTTTGGGGCAGTAGCTTCCCCTATTTTGATCTGCTTTGTCCTATCTGTAAGCCAATTTGCAACCAGTCACAGTGGCAGAGGGGTTTATTTCCAGTTTATTTAGCTTTTCTACTATGTCCAAGAGGGGACTGTATCAAAAGCTTTCTTCAGGTTGAACTATGCAGTGTGTGTGTCTCCTACTTTGGTGACCTTTTCAAACAAGTCCACCATGTTGAGTAAGCATGACCTGCCCTTGCAAAATCCAAGCTGACATTGGTCCAGTGTTTGGAGGGTCCCTGTGCTCACACTGATTAGTTCCATGATGTCTTTCCAAGGCTTTGCATATAAGGCAGGTCAGAATTATGGGTCTGTGGAAGGTCATCACTTATGCAAAGGAATAACTATAGCTGCCTCCATTTGCTCTATGGAAGCAAAGGCTGAACAGTGTTGTTATGGGGTGGCTAAATCGTGCTTCATGGGACACTGTCAGAACCCATCTATGCAGTATTTTTAGCTTTTCACAACACTTTCAGGACTTAGTCTTGTGTGACAACTGAAGGCAAACTGGTTTCATGTATATCTTGTGGGATAGACGGACAGAAGAGAAGGATAAAAGTTGAGCTGAATTTATCGGACAGTAGGCTAGCTAAATCTTCAGCCTCAGTGTTGGTAACCTCATTCATAATCAGTTCAGCATATTGCTGCAGTGTGCTTTTGAGATTATAAACATAACTAAAAAAGCAAAATCTCACTTGAAAACCTAAAGAACCCTACACCCCCATAACATCTTGCAACTTCTTTTCACTATTCTTCTCAAATTCAGAACTGCATCAGAGAAAATGAGCAAAGGACAGGCATAAGCTGCAACAGCAAGGACCAATATGACAAAAGGACAGACAAAAGCTGCAACAGCAAGGACCAATATCTGGCATGCGTGAGAAGTTAAAAGTGAACTTCTGGGCACAGGGGATGAGCATGCATGTGACATCACAGCATGCATCTGTCCTTGGACAGGGAAACTTCTGGAAAAGAAGTGCTGAATACTGAATGGCTCACAAGAAAAAAAAAAATCAAGCTCAAGTCTCAACCAAACAGTGCCCTTAATGTTAGTTAGCAACTGTTCATCATATAACCTACAGACCTCAAAACTGTCCTGTACTCCAAGCCTTAGTAGAACCTTACAACCACTGCACAATTACTAAACTCCATGGTCAAGTCCCTATTAACCATAACTAAAACAACTCTGATAGTCTATCCTTGTACTCATATTATGTCTCAAAAATCAGGTATTTTTTCCCTACCACTATCACACAGTTGAAAACTACTAAGCTTCCTTTTCAGCCTAGAATGTTCCAATATCCATATTTAGCTAAGTTATCTTTCAGGAAAAGCAATGCCAGAGTTTGTCCTGGGCTACTGCTACTACCATAATCTCCTTTTAAATCCCTGCAACGATAGTGAGGACAAATGGATAAAGGAAAGAAAGCAAGCTTTATCTTTCACTGTGGTGAATGAACCTCTACTCCTGCAGCTGCTAACACAGGAGCTTTATATGGTAAATCACACCTGCTAGAAAATTACATGCGCTCAGAATAACTTTACCTGCTAGGACAGTTTGTTTCATCTCATCCTTATTTCGATCAACTTGCAGAAGAGGGGGAAGAACAGGCATCCTCCTCCCCAAAAATGAAAACTATTAGCTCTTTTATATACAACTTTTGACTGCAGCACAATGCTCACAACTCTCTATACCGTACATCCTCAAAAGCAGAAATAAGATAGAAGCTCTTATTAGGACTTTAAAGTCCATAAGAGTGCTCAACATTATATTAAATCAGTAAAAGGTAATAGATATTTGCTTTTTTGAAGGCACAAAAGACCACAAAGTACTAGACACTGCTATAAAATATGCAAGTTAGGAAGTAAAC
The DNA here is from genome assembly GCF_019279795.1 of Protopterus annectens. Lineage (NCBI taxonomy): Eukaryota > Metazoa > Chordata > Ceratodontiformes > Protopteridae > Protopterus > Protopterus annectens. The sequence goes on along the minus strand of NC_056739.1, from coordinate 1,322,405,564 downwards.
AGCAAAGACTTGAAGCAGTATGGAATGACCATTCCCTTCATACAGTGAAACTTAACTGACAGAGTTCATCAAGCTGTGTTTTGTAATTGGACTGTTGTACAGTGGTCACAAACACAAGTATATCTACATCTCTTTATGCCCAGCTAATAAAAAGATCTGTTAGGAAATTTGAAACCTGCCTTTTTCTGTAACCCAATCATTCAAATGTTTACTGCAGTAATAATCATTACGATGAGCAGTAAGCGATGCAAAACAAGGGAAAGAAAGTTACAGCCAAAGTTCCATCTAATTTCCTGGATTTCTGGAAAGCAAAGATCATGTTTTATGTTTTTTGACCACTTGCCCTTTACAGTAACTCATCAAAGATTGGTTGCTGGATCATATCAGGAGAAGTACCTGCTTTCCCTCTGAAGCTCATGGGGCCAGAAGAGGTCTGCATAACTCCAACCCATAGCTATGGAGCCTCCTTTTCACTGAAATTATTTCAAGTATAGGAACAGAAGAGAGATTTTCATATTGCCAGTAAAGCTTCTATCATCGAAACTGTTACACATTAGGCTATAGGAATTAGGAAAAAATTTCAAATTTGGGGGTTATTGCCTATCCCTTCAAGACGCTGTGGCAAAGGGTCGGACAAAAGGAAAAGATACTTGAATGTGTGGTGATTCTGCAGTCACTGATACCACACAGCCTGATGTAACAAAAGGCTGCTCAGGAATGCAAATGTCATCATGAAGAATTTGACTGTCATCTAGCTTATGAGGTACACAAGGGTCTAGGCTTGCATTCACCCCCTACATTTTAACACAAGCTGCTAGGTTCAATAGTCCTTGATCCTCTATATGGGCAGGAATGACTGAATGTATGCTCATCTTCATGCCAACAAAGGCAATCATCTGAGATAAAATGAGAGTGGAATTTTTCCAAGTTTATCATCACCTCTCTCCAACCCAGAGATTGTAGCATGGCAGTATCCACTCGTTTCCATCAGGGAGACAGAAAAAATGGTCACAGTTTCCCAAAAAAGGGGAGAGATCCTTCTCCAGGAAGGCTTCAGCTACCACAGCTAATGCCTTGGTAAGTGCTCTGACCACCTACGAAAGTCCTGGTTATCAGGAATTTGTACTAAATGTGGTTCTTCCTTACAGCAAATTACGGGAACCTCCTCTGCAAATCCCAGACAATAAAATACCAAAAAGTATTCAAGCATCCCAGACAGTGAAATACCAAAAACATATATGTCCTACATCCAGATCCAGGCACCCTGCAAAACCAAAGGCATGAGCCCAAGGAAAGTCATCATCAGGAACCTGACGCATACTGGATCTGCTCACCGAAGCTGCCAAGATCCAGGATTTGATAAAAGCATTTCATCTCTGACAGAAGTGGAAAGAGATGGAAACAAAAACACCTTTAGTGGTATGAGTTTCTTTTCAGCAGCCAAGCTGACACCGCACAGGACAAGACCACATGGTGAGTTAGTGTCTTTCTAAGACTACAAGAGATGGGGCTGGCAAAGCCTGAAAGATGAGGTGGAGGGAGTTAAAGAGAGGTTCTCTGAGAGCCTCCATAATGAAGAGAGTAGTCTTTAGAACATCACTTACCAGATCTTGTGAAGGCTGGACAAATAAAACCTCTCCCTAAAAGAGGTACTTATTTTATTTATTTGAATTGAAACCAATAACCACTCAACTGTTCACGGTCATCGAAATAATACAAAAAATGCCACAGGGATGTTAAACACAAGTGCTTAACTTGTTTAAAGTACTTAACAACAAGTTATTGTTTACAGTGGCATTTTTTGTTTTTATTTATTTGAATCTGTTTACCAGAGTAGGCGCTAATCCCACTGGAACATTTTCATACCTAGTCCAGACTACTGCAACACATTTGCAAATATGTCATAACATAAAACATAAGCAAACCAATTCTGAACATGAAAATGTGATAAACTGAGCAGAAGTTTAAAACACTTTGAAAAGAGAAAGTAACTTTAAGCACAGAAATAAAAATTCAAAGATATCTTGTCCACTTTTCTGTGGATGAATTAAAAGTGTATGGCTCATCAGAAGAGGATGTGTGAAAACACAATTACAAAGCTTTACCAGATGATATACAAGTAACACTTGATCTTGATAAATGTGCAAATGCAGCCATTATAACAGGAAAGCTGCAACACAAAGAAAACAACCTGGGACAGGAATGTGAAATAAAGGACTGTGAACAGGAGAAAGTGTATAAATATTAAGAAATGGATGAAGGCCAAGTAATTTAAAAATAAAGACATGAAAACTAAGCTTAGTAAGGAATAGTTAGGACACCAAAGCTAACGATGAAAATTGCCTTGACATTTAGGAATAAAGTCCAAGCTATAAATACATTTGCTCTTTTTGTTCTAACTTAGTATTTTGATGCGACTGACTTGCTTCAAAGGCCACTGGATCAGCTGCATAAGAAAACAAGAAAAAAAGCTTCACTTACCAAACAATAAATATAAACCAGTGCATACCAAGATTATATATCCCTCAGACTGAATGAGGGATGGGCTGCTTCAAAATTGACTAAATGGAGAGATATGTAATCACAGGACAGAAAAAATACTTGCTAACCTCATCAGATCCAAAGTGAAAGTTCTAAAGCATGAAGAGAAGTCTAAGATGACATCTTTGCTTAGTTTACCAGAAGCATTTCAGAAAGGAAATCAAATCAGAAGCAGACGAGCATCAGACAGTAATTGAAAGTGCCAAAAATAAGAGATGGAATACAAAGAACCAGAAGAAGAGGAAAGAAAATTGGAAGGCCCATAAATATAGTGGCAGGTACAGAAAACTCCTACAATAATGACATGATGACCAGGATTTAACACGGTAATGGTTACGGAGATGTGAATTTAAATCAAAAGATGAAAGCCTAGTAATGGCAGTGGGCTACATAAATACTGCTTAAAAAAGTCTACAGAAAATTTGGGAGAAACACAGAAATGCAAATTTTTTAAAATATAAATGGAAACAGTTGCACATCTCATTGCTGGCTGTGATACATTCATGGCTGAGTGACTGTATACTAAAAAGAACAACAATGTGTCAATACTACTTCACTGGGGATGATACAAATGCAACAATACAGAAGTAGCTGAGAAGCATTGGAAACATAAGCCACAAAACACTATCAACAGTAAAGTTCAGATCACATGGGATTACCCAATACCAAGTCTAGAAAACAGATGCAAGAAAGCCAGATACTCTAGCCCAAGAAAAAAAAAAAAAAGATTAGCATTAATAAATGAAATACCTACATCCAGTGACTACGATGTCTTGCGTACCAAGTGTCACAAAGATATTTAAAAAAGCAGGAATTGCAAGGCAGAACTAGAATAATGTGGAAGAGAAGAGACCCAGACAGTTACAATATTATTAGAAGCAACAGAATTAATACATGTTCATGCATACTTAAATAGGTTACCAATACAAATAACCCCCATAACAATTGTGGAAGAAAGCAATTCAATTCAGAGTATAGTACAGGTGCTAAAAGCAACACTCTTAGCAAAAATCAATGACTGCAACAATAATAATTTCATGAACTTGAGAGAGAGAGAGAGAGAAAGCTAGACAGGTTTCAGATGGCACGCCAAATCCACCAGGCTGATGGGAATGCAGTGAGTCAGTCTAGAGGCTGAGCGCAACTGATAAAACAGTTATAACAAAGAAAATAAGTGCAAGTTAATGTTATATTGCCACATCTACTATCTTAAAACAAACCAGTAAGTTTTGAGGTCAAATGTTGACCTTCTTTGAACACAGAAAGGTGAGAAAGAACACCACTACAAATTTCTGAACAGCAGTTACAACTGTACAGTGTACCTGAAACTCACTTCTAATCAACACTTTGGAGATGGGTGGTAAAAAGGACTGAGAGATTAAATGTCCTAAACAATCCACAAGATATCCTAAAGAAATGGGAAGGTAAACATATATCAGAATCTGAAAATGACTGAATAATATTTTGCATGGCTCTAGTATAAGTGCCAAATGTAATATGGATTTGTGCCACATAATATCCATGATATTAGTAAACTACAGTAGTTTATGTATAAATACCTGCACCTCCTCAAATTAATTTAAAGGAAGTGCTGGAGACAAGTTAAGAAAAACTGATAAAGTAGGAAAAAATATCAAAAGTCACTTGAAAGTAACCTAGTTAGATGAAAGAGCAGTGACTGACCTGAGTTGTCAAGGAGGAGGGTGGCAAGCCTATGATAAGAGGGTGAACTAGAATACAGACGGTGTCCAAAGGCAATGGAACACTATCCTATAAAAGGATTATGCTAGGAAGAAAATAATTTAACAGAAGACAATACCACTAACAGATACTGAGCTGAGGTGGACTTATGTCTGATGAATACACTAAAGTATAGTTGTGTACACTTACCATAAATGTAGATGTTCGAGTGTATTCACTATTGCAGTCATCACCTGTGGGTTATCCCCTGCTGTGGTAGCCCTCGGCTGGCCCAAATACCACAGTCAATGTTTTTGTGCATCGGTTGCTGTCTCTTGTTGACAGACGTCAGGTTGTCATGCTATAAAGCAAGGCAGCTGATGCCATACATCGGTTTTTCTTGCCCTAACCAGTCAGAAGCCCAAGGGAATATGGTAAAGTGGTCCTGGTGGCTAAAAGCCACCATAAGAAGCTTATGTTATGACCTGGCCATAACACCATCACTGCTCTCATTAACTTCAACAATACCATTAACACATACAGAAATCAAGGGCAATTTGTCTCTGCCATCTTCCTAGATCTATCAAAAGCATTTGATACAGTTTCACACAACAAACTACTATCCTCCCTCTTCAAACTTAACCTTGACAATGCTACAAGCATTTGACTTGGGGTTCCATTTGCCTTGAATGCATTTCCCTGCTAGGTGAGCCCCCCATGCATAGTCTGATGCGTCTGTTGTTAGGGTTTGGGCGGCAGGGGGTAGTGTGAATGGTAGTCTCTTGTCCCTTGTTTTGGTGGCAGGCCTTTGCCCACCAAAGGAACTCTAGGTGTAGGCAAGATAATGACAGGGATCATTGCTTCTAGATCCTGAGAATGTTAACACCATAGGCTTTTTAGATACCATTGTAGTTTCCTCATATGCAATCTTGCATATGGAATTAGAAGAATGCAGGAGGCCATGAACCCCAAGGCTTGCAGTATTTGTCTTGCAAGATAGCAGGGTTTTTGTGGCAGTATTTGTCTTGCAGACAGCAGGGTTTTTGTGGCCACTTGTTTGAAGTAGGTTCTCAAATGAATTTGTTTCTCTGGCGTGAGGAAAGCCATCTGGGTAGTTGTATTCAAGCCTGCTCCCTGGAATATAATTTGTTGACAGGGTACCAGGTGTGATTTCTTTTCATTTATGGTGTACCCCAGACAAGTTAGCACCCTTTGTACAAAGGCCAGATGATTCAAAAGTATGTCCTGGCTTTCTGCCTGAATTAGACAATCGTCCAGGTATGGGTATATTTGAATATTTCTTTGCCTGCAAAATGCAATAACTGGAGCTAGGCACTTTCTGAATACCCTGGGCGCAGTAGATAAGCCAAAGGGCAGTGCAGAGAACTGATAGTGCGTGTAGCCTGCTTTGAAGCATAGGTATCTTCTGCAAGATTCCCTGACTGGGATGTGCAGGTATGCTTCTTTTAAATCTAGTGTTGCTAACCATTCATCTTTCCCTAGCATAGGAAGCAATTGGTGAAGAGTCAGCATCTTGAATTTTGGAATTACCAAAAAGGTGTTTAGAGTAGACAGGTCCAGGATAGGATGCCATGAATTGTCTTTTCTGGGTACCAGGAAAAGTCTTGAGTAGAAGCCTTGTCCCTTTTCCTCTGCTAGTACCAAATGAATAGCCCCCATGCTTAAGAGAGAAAGTACTTGCTTTTGGGCCTCTGCCCACTGATTTGGGGGTAGATCTGGCCACCTGCTTGGTGTTGGCAATGTGTGGAAGTGAAATCTGTATCCCTGGGACACTATACTTAAAACCCATTTGTCCTGGGTAATGAGCTCCCAGTTCTTTGCATGAAGAGCAATCTTTCCCCCCAAAGGGGCAGTCAGTGCTTGGAAATTAAAAAAAGTCATTGAGACAGTTTACCATAGGGGGGAGTCTTATTGCTCCCAGATTTGTAAGTGGAGGCCCCCCACTGCTTAATCCTGTGCATACCCTGGGACTGCAGCCTGGGAGCTCTGCTGGATTTGGGTTTGGACTGAGAATAATCTTGGAGGTTGTACTTGTAAAAAAAACTACAGTTTGCACAGATTTAGCTTTTCTTCCATCTTTTTAAGAACTTCTTCTGCCTTGTTGCCAAACAGGTGGTCCTGGTTTAGGGGAGCATCCAGTAATTTTGTTTTAACATGATCTGGTAGGGATTGCTCCTTAAGCCAAGCATGCCTTCTAAGTACAGACCCAGTTACAGCAGCCCTGCAGGATGCCTCAAGAGAATCAAAACCACAGTGCAAAATATGTTTTCAAACTTGTTCAGCTGAATGCAATAAATCCTGTAAATCCTTATTTTCAGCGCAATCAGGAATGAACATCATTTTCTGTTTAAGCAATCCAATAATATGCTGCTGATACTTTAACATATGAAACTGGCAGTTTAAGGCCCTAATGGCCAAAGTTTCAGAAGTATACACCTTCTTACCCCATCTATCCAACGCCTTGGAGTCTTTATCAGAGGGGGTGGTTTTTGGCGGTAGTGGATTTAATGCCCTTGGGCCCCTGAGAAATGGTCTCAGGATCCGCAGTAGGATTTTTAAAAAGGAATTTGTGAGAGTCAGGGACCCTGCAATATCTATCAGGTTTCCTGGGAGAAGGAGTTGAAGAATCAGGGGCCAAGCTGGATTCTGCAAATGTATCATCAACAATGTCTAGTACAGGAGGTATGGCTAAAGGCCTGTGCTGGGGCAGGAGTAAGAAATCCCTAAGCCTCTTTTTAGAATCAGAGAAATCCTGACTTTCCCAAAGAAAATGCTCCCTGAGAGTATGCAAGGTTTCACCAAAAGAGGGGATAGAGTCCTTAGCATCAGAATCTTCATAGGTAGATAAGGGTAATCTTGGTCATCAGAGGAAACAGAAAATTCAGAATCATGGTCAGAAGTATCATAAACAAACTCAGCCTTGGGTCTCTTACAGGGAGAAGGCTGGCTTCCCCTGATTAAAGTAACAAGGTCTTCAGCCATTCTTATCATTTTTTTTTAGGCATAGAGGCCTGACCATGCGGTCTGTGTGTCAGTTTTCTAGGCATGGTTCAAGATTTAGGCCTTGAAGAAGAAGATGGCGTTGGTTTAATACGCAAGTCAGTAGGCCTGAATACAGCCTCAGAAGCCGGAGCCTGCACAGCGGCTCCAGACCCATCCAAGGTAGAAACATCCGCAGGTTCCACAGCTGAAGCATCTCGTGGCATACCGGACTCCGAATGGGTCTCAGTAGAGGCCTGCGAATCAGAAGTAGCGGGTATCAGGGACTGTGAAAGCGCCTCACTGAGTACCTGTGAACTGGCGACTGGCTTAAGAGAAGCGTCGTCGGCAGCTTTGGACCTAGGCGGCCTGTCTCTGTCTTTATCTTTGCGTTTTTTCGGAATGTTGGTAGTCAGGTGGCTGACCAAAGACATATCAGGATAATTGAGCTGAGCACCAAAATAATTAGAAGTGTAAATATACCAATGACAGATAGTTTGTGGTTTAAATAAGGCACAAAACTGACAGCGATGTACGTTGTGGTCAGGGCCTAGGCAAGGAATACAGTACGAATGAAAATCTTTATGAAGTATTTGCTTTCCACAAGTAATGCAATTATTTACTTTTACTGACATTGGTTAAGAGCAAGAAAAAGTTTCCCCAAAGGGGTACTTAGCTTTTAGTTGAAGACTTCAGTTCTGAAACTCGAAAACGAAAATTTCAGGAGTCGGCCGACCGGCACTTGCGAACTGCTTCTGCTTCGGGCACCGCACGGCAAGAAAAACGGACGTAAAGGCATCGGCTGTATGTTTTATACCCCTGACGACCTGACGTCACGAAAGAAGAGACAGCAACCGACACAGGACCCAAGACTTTGTTAATCAGGCTGACTGGGCTACTGCAAGCAGATAACCCAAATGTGATGACTGCAACAGTGAAACACGAAGAACATCTGCTATAGCCAAAACTCATCTCCTAACAACCCTACTCTATGCATCCCCTGTATTAATAAATTTGAATAAAACTGACAAACTCTCAACATGTTGCAACAAAATAGCTAGGTTTGCAACCAGTGCTAAATTACACTCTCACCACTGCCATTCCCTACATAAACTACACTGGTTAGAATTCCCTAACCTACTTCAATACCATCAAGTCAATTTAGCCCATCAAATACTGTACCAACCTGACAATACCCCTGCCCTAAAAGGCCTACTAAACTTCCATAGTACCAACAGGGAACTTCGATCCAGTAACAAAGCCCTAGCAGAAGTCATACCATGTAAAAATAGCTCAAGGGAATCTCTCTTCCCTTATTCAGTTTCAAAAATGTGGAACACACTGCCTCTGCACCTCAGACTACAAAACCACTCTAACACATTCAAAAAACTAAATCACAACTTTATGAAAGCCAACTATGTAACTGCAAGGACCTCCCTGAACCCACCTCTACTGCACTATTACCCATAGCCACCCCCTATAGAACATGTTTCCACAGTCTTGTACTCTACCCTGCGCATTGAACTCAATGTAATTATCTATCATACTTTTTTCTTCTATGAAGTTGATTATATATACTGTACTTAGGCTCTCCTATATATCTTGTAACCAGTTTTTTTCTTCTAAATAACATTAAACTTTTTTAAACTTTGGTTAAACATTGTTAAACTTTGTTAACTAATTTCACCAACTTACTATGTAACCTTGTGGAGTTTATCTCCCCGACACTCCGCTGAAAAAGAACACCTGGTGTCCAGTCGGACAATCTTGGCAAGAGGATATAAGCTGGAAGGAGGGAGGGAAACCAGTACTGCAACAGTGAATGCATTCTAACATCGACATTTATGGTAAGTGTACACAACTGTACTATGTTCTTAGTGTTTCACTGCTGCAGTCATCACCTGTGGAAGGATTCCCAAAGCTGAGGAGAGGGGTGGAAGGATTAGTTAGAGACCTAGGCATGGGTCAGCATGCCCTGTAGAACTCCAGAGGCAAACCCTGCCCTAGCCTTAGAAAAAAGAGGTAGGTGGTAATGCTTTGTAAAGGTATGGACAGAGGTCCAGGTGGCAGCTTCCAAGATATCCCTAGTGGGAACTCCTCTCTGAGGAATGCTGTGGAAGTGGAGGCTGCCCTACTGGAATGGGGATGAACAGACTTAGGGGGTGGTTTCCCATGTAATCTGTAGCAAAAATGGATACAGTGTGATATCCATTTGGAAATGGTTTGTTTGGAAATGGGCTTCCCCCCTGCCCCTGGGACAAAGCTGACAAGAAGTTGGTCTGTTTTCCTGAAGGGTTTAGTACGGTCCAGGTAGTATTTGAGCTGTCTGTGCATGTCTAGTGAGTACAGAATTCTTTCCCCCTTGTTTTGAGGGTTAGGGAAGAAGGTGGATAGATGTATGGCCTGGTTGAGAGTCACATTAGATACCAACTTGGGCATAAAGAAGGGGTTAGTCCTCGGGGAGACCCTGTCTGCATGGAAAATGATGAAGGGCTCAATGGCCATCAGTACCTGAAGTTCTGAAACCCTTCTGGCTGAGGTGATAGCTAGTAGGAAAGCAGTCTTCCAGGAGAGGTATTTCACTTCTGCTGAAGCAGCAGGTCCGAAGGGTGGTAAGGTTAGTTTTTCCAAAACATAATTCAGATCCCAGGCTGGCGTGGGTGGCCTTCTGGGAGGTCTGATACTAGAAGCCCCTCTGAGGAATTGTTTAATCAAAGGATGTGAGAACGAGCTGGTCTGTATCAAAATGAGCTGAAATGGCTGAGGCGTGGATTTTAATAGAAGAGAAGGAGAGGCCACTATTGAGAAACTCCGCTAGATAGTCCAGGATAAGAGGGACAGATGGTTGTGAGGAACTGCCTCCTCTGGACTGGCTCCAGGAGCAGAATCTTTTCTGGTGCTGGGCCTTCTGGCCTCTGTGATAATGTCTAGGACCTGTTTGCTTAACAGAGGCCTCTTGTTTGCTTTTAGAGTATTAGCCATCCTGACAGTTGGAGAGTCTGCAAGTCTGGCTGTAGCACCCCCCCCACACCAACCTGAGTCAAGAGGTCTGAGATCAGGGTAAGCTGGCCGGGAGGCTGGGATGTCAGGCTGCGCAGCAAGGGGGTACCAATGATATCTGGGCCAATCTGGAGCAATGAGGATGGCCTTTGATCTCTCCTTCCTTATCATGATCAGTACCTTGAGGATAAGGGGCAGGGGTGGGGAGGGGAATGCGTACACAAAGAGGGAGTTCCAGGGGAAGGTCAAGGCATCCACCTTCCATGCTAGGTGGTGATACTCCCTGGTACAGAATTTTTTTTTTTTTTTTTTTTTTTAGCTGGTGGTTGAGGGGCAAAGCAGAGAGATCCATCTCTGGAGTTCCCCACTCCTGAGTGACTTGCAAAAAGATTTTTCTGTGGAGCTGTCATTCGTGGGGGTCCAGTAAGTTTCTGCTTAAGTGGTCTGCCAGGGTGTTGTTGATCCATGTACGGGGCTATTAGGTGTAATCCCATGGAGGAGCTGCCAGCCAGGGGTTAATGGCTAGCCTGCAGAGAGGGTAAGATTGGGTTCCTCCCTGATTGTTGATGTACTACATTACTGTAGTGTTGTCTGTTTTGATAAGGAGAACCCCTGGCTTGAGATGGGGTTTGAAGGATGTCAGAGCCTTTTGTACTGCCATCATTTCCTTCTGGTTGATGTGTATGGGAAGGTGCTGGGCATCCCAAAGACATTGGGTGCACCTGCCTGCTAGACGAGCGCACCAAGCAATGTCTGAGGCATTGGTGGTGATGGTCTGCCTGGTAGGGCGTAGGATGAAGGGAAGACCCTTGTTCTTGGCACAGGCCCCTGCCCACCAGAGAAACTCGGTCCTTATACAGAGGGAGAGTCTCTCTAGAGGCTGAGAGTGCTGACAACAAAGGTTCTTTAGATATCACTGAAGTTTTCTCATGTGAAGTCTGGCCAGAGGAATTAGAAGGATGCAAGTTGCCACGTACCCCAAGGCTTACATGAACTTCCTCACCGTGAGATGACTTCTGGAAGCCATCTGAGTAAAGTAGACAGGCAGGAAGCTCTGCTTTTCTGGGGGACAGGAAGGCCATTTGGGATGCTGTGTCCAGCAGTGCTCCCAAGAAAATGATCCTCCTGGAGGATGTTTGCTTTGATTTCTTCTCGTTGATGTGGAACCCTAAGGAAGTTAGAAGAGTTTTGACAAAGAGGTGGTCCTGGAACAGCTTTTCTTTGCACTCTGCCTGAATGAGGCAGTTGTTCAGATAAGGAATAATCTGTATATTTCTCTGCCTGCAAAATACTATGGCCAGGCCTAAGCATTTGGTGAATACCCTGGGAGCAGTAGATAAGCCAAAGGGTAGCGCAGAGAACTGAATGTATTGTGTGAGCCTGCTCTGAAGCACAGGAATTTCCTGCAGGATTCCCTTATGGGGATGAGGAAGTAGGCATCTTTTAGGTCTACGGTCACTAACCAGGCATTTTTTGTCAGCATAGGCAGCAGCTGCTGCAAAGTTAGCATTTTTAATTTAGGGACCACCAGGGAGATCGTCAGAATGGATAGATCCAGGATGGGGAGCCAAGTGCCATCTTTTCTGGGAACAAGGAATAGTCTGTAAAAAAAGCTTTTGCCTGTCTGATCTGCGGAAACAGGTTTGACTACCCCCTGGGATATTAGAGTTTGGACTTGTTTCAATGCCTCTGCCCAGTGATTTGGAGGCAAGTCTGGGTACCCTCTTGGAACTGGAAGTCCGTGGAAAGAAAATTTGTATCCCTGAAAAATTATCTTTAAGACCCATTGGTCCTTTATTACAGAGAGCCAATTTTCTTTGCAGAGGGACAGCCTTCCTCCTAGTTTTTGGTGAGTGAAAGGAGAGCAGGGGGGGGAGGTAGTCATTGAGAGTTTTTGCCATAGAGGGATGTTTTTGAACTCCCTGCCTTTGGGGTGAAAGTGGTCCACTATTTGGTTCTCTGTTGTCCCTGGGATAGCGGCCTGGGTGGTCTGTCCCTGCGGGGCTTACCTTGCCCCTGTCTTCTAGGTGCAGGAAAGAACCAGTACTTAGAGGGAAAATTCCTGCTGAACCTAGGAGGTTGAACCTGAAAGAAATCTTTTACTGTTTGCATAGATTTTGCTTTGTCTTCCATCTTTTTAAGCACCTCTTTTGCTTTTACTCCAAACAAGCGGTCCTTATCCAAGGGTGCATCAATTAATTTAGACATGACATGATCAGGGAGAGGTTGCTTCTTCAACCATGCATGTCTCCTAATGACAGATCCTGACATTGCTGTCCTGCTTGAGGCTTCTAGGGTGTCATATCCACAGTGTAATTAGTGTTTGGCCACTTGACAAGTAGAGTGCAGTAAATCTGCTAACTCTTTCGAATTGGCACAATCAGGAAAGGTAGAAATCTTTTGCTTTAACAGTTCCAAAGTGTGTTTTTGATATTTTAACATATGGAATTGACAGTTGTGTGCTCTGATAGCCAAGGTTGCAGAAGTGTATGCTTTTTTCCCCATCTGTCCAGAGCTCTGGAATCCTTGTCAGAAGGAATAGGATTCTTTGCAGAACTAACGAAGAACCAACAAAGAGGGATCCACCAAAAGTAGTTTATTAAAAGTTCTCTGACATCTCGGCCACAGCCTTCAAGGAGTACCAGAACTCTTTGCAGAACTAGCCTTAACTCCTTTAGGTCCCTGTGTAATGACCTCCAGGTTTGCAGCAGGATTTCTGTACAGGTTATGTGTGAGAATCTTGTACTCTGTAATACCCGTCAGGTTTACTGGGAGCAGGTGGGAGGACGTCAGGGGCTAAGTTGGATTCATGGAAAACATCATCCACCAATTCTAAGATGGGGGGATGGCCAGGGGTCTGTGCTGGGGCAGGTCTAGAAACTCTCTTAGTCTTTTCTTAGACCGAGGGAAGTTCTGAGATTCCCAGTGGAAATGTTCCCTGAGGGTGTGAAGGGTTTCCCCAAAGGAAAGGTCTTCTGGTGGGGAGGCAGAAGGAATGGATTCCTCTGCATCTGAATCCTCATAAGCAGTCAGAGGTTGTTGTTCCTCTTCAAAATCTGAATAATCAGATTCCTCAGAATCCGGCTCTGTCATTAGTTCAGGAGAAGGGTGCCTTTTACTTTCAGAAGTTGTGGTTTGACTACCTCTGATAAGGGAGATAAGATCCTCCGCCATCTTAAGCATTTGGGCTTGGGGTGGTGGAGCAGGAGTAAGATGGTGGCTAGAGGTAGATTTTCTAGGAGTGGCCTGACTTCTAGGCCTAAGAGTATCCATCGGTCTGAGAGAAACGGTAGTCGGATGAGAAGACGTTTTCTGTCTAGAATCGGTAGTGCGAAAGGCCTCCTCAGAAGCCGGTGCCTGGGTCGTGGTTCTGGACACAACAGAGGCAGAGACAACCAAAGACTTGGAAGAAAAAGAAGATTTCTGCGGCATATTGGAGTCCGAAAGGGTCTCGGTAGAGGCCTGTGTAGATATCGTATCGGGCATCAGGGGCTGCAATAGCGCCTCACTAAATTCCGGAGAACTGACTACCTGCTTAGCGGTAGCATCGTTGGAAGGCTTAGCCTTGTGTGGTCTGTCTCTATCTTTATCTCTACATTTTTTCAGAATGTCTACAGTTTGTTGGCTCACAGACGCCATTTCAGAATGCGAAGATGGAAGACGAAAATACCTATCTACAATAAAAGCTCTATGACAAATGGTTCTTGTGTTAAAGAGGGCACAGAACAGGCAACGGGGGAAGTCGTGGTCTGGGCCTAAACAAGTGATGCAGTATGAATGGAAGTCTCGGTGTGGTATCTGCTTTCCACAGGCGAGACAATTGTTAACTTTTTCGGTCATCGGTTAGTGCAAGAAAAAGGATCCCCAACAGGGTACTTTGCTTTAGACGTTTCCAGCTGTAATTCGTGCTCTGGTAGCGACCGACTGGCACACTTGCAAACTGCTTTTGCTACGGGCTCCACAGCAAGAAAGACTGATGTAATGGCGTTGGCTGCCTTCCTTTACAGCCCTGATGACCTGATATCAGTCAACAAGCGATAGCAGCCAATGCAGAGAAACAGTGACTCTGGTATTCGGGCTGGCCGAGGGTTACCACAGCAGGGATAACCCACAGGTGATGACTGCAACAATGAAACACAAAAAACATCTATCAGTTACCCTTTTGAATCCCATGCAGTAAAGGAAGCAAAGTGGCACACTGGAACAAGGTAAATAAGAAAATTCCACCTCCAATCATAAAAATAAAAGAGAACAGAGGGTATGATTTAAAACAGACCAGCACCTGGGGTACTGAATTACAAGTGAAGGTACCCTAAAATGCTTACATGGAATGATTTCTAGGATCTAGATCTTAAGGCAGGAAAGGAAGGCAGAAGTGTAGGTGCAGACTTATGTTAATGGTCTCCAAATTAAGGAGTACTCAAACTCTAACAATGAAGAGTGAACTCAGATAACACTGAGGTAGGATCTGACAATGCTGAGTCCCCTGATCAATCTGTCTCCATGGGTCGTAGCCCTAAGGCTCACACCTAGGTAAAATAAGACTTTATTAGGGGAGTGCCTTGTGTGTGGAGTCTGCATGTCCTCCCCGCGGTAGAGTGGCATTCCGAAAGACATGCGTGAATGAGCGTGCCTTTGTTGAAGGTTGGGCATTGAGCTGGCAACTCGGCACCATAAAAATCTACTGCCAATCATTAGCAAACCTGAGTTCCGTTGTGGCGACCCCTAACTGGGAAAAGCTGAAAGACAAAATAATTGGGTGCTGGTATCGTCAATGCACTTCTTGAGACTCAAGGTCAGTACTGAGGACAGCCAGTTCTGCCAACGTCCATATCAACTTCAATGTCATTGACACCAAATTCAACAATAAAAGTCAGTGTCAGTGGATATGACGTTAGTGCTGAGCAGAACTGCTGGTAGTGCAAAATGCCCACATTGCTGAAGTACACCAACACCAAAGTTGACCAAAGAGAATTAAGGTCAACATCAAACTCAATGACTTCAAATCGGCATAAACCTTACTAGGAAATCAATATTTAATCAGGAACCAGTGATCAGTGCAGATAAGAATATTAACCTCGGTACCAACAAGATGTGATCATCTTGATAACTGGTTTGACCCAGAGCCAGGGTCAATATAAATTGAGCAAACAAATTAAAGTGCACGAGCCACATCAGTATACAACAAAAAATGTAACAGCAAAGTCAAACAGAGCTGGTGAGAAGGACAAACCAAAAATTGTATTGACTGTAACAAAAAATCATGCCAAAAAAGATAACTCCACAAAAACACTTTCCACATTTCAGACTTATTGACAACTACAACTGGCAGCCAAAACAGGGCTAGTAAAAATTACAAACCAAGAAGAAATGGACCAATTGCAGCTAAAAAAGGACAGCTATGAAAGACAAACTCAAAAACAGAGTTTCCAAGTTAAAAGCAACAAACACACCTATAACTCCAAAAATAAGCAAATGGCAGCTGACAAAACTACAAGGCACATTCAATGTCTAAAGAACAAAAGTAGAACTAGAAAGCTATCCCCTGATTACTAGTCCCAAGTTAAGAAATAAAAAACCCACAAACTAATAACATCTGTGCAGCAATAATATAACAGTAAGAAAACAGCAAATGGAAAGGGAAAGTGGAGCAGATAAGCTAATCTTTAAATATTGACAAGTGCAACAGAGTATTCTGGGGTCAAAAGAAACTGCTAAATGAGAAGTGAAAACATCAAAATCCTTGTGAAAAACAGTAAAATTCGCCTGAAATTCTGAAAATAAAAATGGTAACATGGGACCATGTATAGGTGCCACTGAACCTTATTCCCAGCAAGAGAAATCCAAAGATCAGCTATCTGTAAAACAGGACTATACATAAAGGGGAAGAATTTTTTGTAACATGGGAAAGTTTTAAATGCCAAGCAGAGACAGTCCTGCAGGGTTCGTGTCCTATACATTCGAAGTTAGAGCAGCCTTATGATATAATACGTCCAATGTCAAAATCAACATTTCCAGGCTACTAGGTCAATTTGCACAGTAAAGAAGACTATTTTAACTGCATACCTGTTCAGTAAGAAAGGAAGGCTTATATGCACCATCTGTGGATTTATTTCCTGTTCCTCTCATGGACTTCATGTGAGAGACTGCCATACGAAGAATTGTAAGTTTGTCAGGTTTTCGTGCCAAAGCACTGCAAGTTGGTACCATATCAGAAAGCTCTGTAATGTACTGTGTCATCTTGTTCCTACGACGCCTTTCAATCTCACTGTGATTTTCTCTTAATAATAAAAGAAAAAAAATAAACAAAGCAGAGTTTAGTTACCAAGTGCTTTTAAAGAGGTTAACAATTAATGTCAGTTTCAACTTATGGCTGTAAGAAAACAAATAAATAAAATGAATATGAAACAGACATGCAAATAAAAATTAAGTATAGATGACACATGCTCACTCACTACAGCTGTTCAAAAGAAACATTAACTTTATGTACAGTAAACATATGAGATGACTGGAACAGTGACTTAGAAAACTACATAGTTTAGGCATTACACAAAACTAAGTGTGACGGTCTCATGAGTCGCACACAAAAATGGTGTGACTGCTTCCAGAACACATTACACAATGTATTCAGAAAGATTAGACTTTTACATCAATTCAGTAGTAGCAATTTAAAAAAAGTTAAGCCATCAAAATACAGCAACCAAATGCCCCAATAATGATGCGTTCAATTATTGTCATTATGCTACAAATTCTGACATCCAATCAAAATGCAAATTTACCACAGCTAGAAGTGAAACTTATGGATAGGATAAGTTCAAACTGCAACGTGAAGGGGACAGCAAAAGGAATTATTAGGAACCGGACAGTCTTCACAACATCAGAATTCTCAAACCAATAAAAAAATTCATAAAATAAAATTTCTGAGTAGGAGCCATTTTCAGAGAGTCCAGTTTTGTATGTAAGCGACTTCTCAATGACCTGCAGACAGATGTAAAACATACCACCAGGAACCCGACTCTAAAACAAGCTATTGTTAGGAAGTACCTTCATTACCAGACAAAATATTAACAAGCGAGAATCAGAGTTTCTTAAGGAGTGACAGTAACCCATCTTTAACTTTCTAAGTAGTAGCAGCATCCTTTGTGCTTCTGTAGAGGCAAGTTATCATTTCAGTATTCAAACAATTTTCTCTCACAGCTTCATTCATCCACACTCCAGGGAAAGATCAAAAGTACAGAAAACTTAACAAAAATGCTAATAAATTATCCCAAAGTAGTCCGTTCTCAGCTTACAAGATACAATGCAGAATGCACTACTTGTGTACAGAGTGGTGAATCCTCAGCTTACAAGATACAAGGCACTACTTGTGTATAGAGTGGTGAATCCTCTTTTTTTTTAATTAAAACCACTGTATGGTATCAAGGCAGCAGAAAAAGGATAAAGACAGCCACACTCACACGAGATAGATAATGAAAAGGTACCAAGCAATAAAACACCAGAACCTCTCGGATCTAACTTCACAGTCCTTCTGCAAAGAGTAATTGTGGGGAAGAACTCAAAGTAATAAGAAATTTACATTTTTACTTTTCCAGCAGTAGGCACAGAAGACTAAAGCTATGAATTGTTATGTGCTACGTCTAGTGCTCCTGTGTCCAGAGTATAGGGTTTTGTCCTTTCTATCCCAAATCGCCTACTGTGAAACTTTCCGCAAGTGATTTAATCAGAGATGCTACTATGTCTCTCCTGAAAAGGGATGATTGTGTTCAGTGAACTCACCCAATCAACAAATAGGTAAAATAAAAACAAAGTCTGTGAGAATAGAATCAGAGGAAAGCTAAACAAGGCGAAAGTGTGAAGCGATTACAAAGTGGTCAAGACACAAAGGTCTTCCATGAAAAAAAGAAGTTATGCACTCACCACAACGTTCCATCTGAGTTGTTGCTTTTCATTTGTCTTCAACCTGTGTGGGACACAGATCCAGGATGGCTCCGTCTCGACTGCATTTCTCCAGCATCGTATCCGAGCTCCAAGCTCCTCCCCTACCCATAATGCCCCTGTCTCCCTTCCTCCCCTCAGATCGAGTTTGCTGCCCACCATAGCATCCCAACCTGACTGAATGCCTTTACCCCTGGGCACAATAACTCATATGTATCATAAGAACAAACCACAGATGCCAAGAAAAGGCCATGTTTTTTCCAGCCAGACAACCACACAGCCCATATAAGGCAGGGGGAAGGAGGGACGGTTGAAGACAAATGAAAAGCAACAACTAAGATGGAACGTTATGGTGAGTACATAACTTCTTTATCTGAAGTTTTTGTTTTTATCTGGTCTTCAACCTGTGGGAGAGAGTCCCCAGCTACTAAAAACCCGAGAGGCCCTCATGGAAGGATATTCCGGTGCATGGAGGGGCCAAAGGATGCCCTGCTTCAGGATAAAAGATCCAGCTTGTAATGAGAAATTAAAGTATGTGAAGATGCCCAGGTAGCCACTGAGCAAATGTCATCCAAACAGACTCTGGACCAAAAGGCACCTGAAGTAGCCATAGACCTAGTAGAATGCACCTTAACTTGACCTGGCAGAGACAATCCTTTGGATGAATACACCAAGAGTATACACTGAGAGATCCAACAAAGAATGGTGACCTTCGATACAGGTTTCCCTAAAAAGGGCTTAGAGTAGGAAATGAAAAGTTGATCAGATTTTCGAAAGGCTTTAGTTCTGTGTAAGTAAAAACGTAATTGCCTATGCACATCCAGCAAGTGCAATTTATACTCTCCCTTAGTCTGAAAAGTTGGAAAGAAAACAGAGAGATTGATAACCTGATAGGACATGCTGGAGGGACAGATTCATAACCCAGAGGCTCCCTTCACTCTGGAATAAAATCCCAGTCCAGGTTAGGCAGAGTCCCTCATTGACTCTCTTCAAGAGGAATCTTGATGAGTGGATGGGAGATCGTAGGTTTACCCCGGGTATCACTTCTGTGTCACTGTTAAGACAGAGGCACAGTATACTAACCTCGAAAAAGGGCATAGCAAAATAAATTTAAAATGGGTGGCGAAAGCCAAACACATTCTGGCTAGGCTTATAAATGCCCTAGGGCAGATAGCCTAGTATGAACCTATGAACCTATGATTAATGGTTGATTCTGAGGCCACTTTTGGAGGAAAGGAAGGATTAGTGCTTAAAGATACCCTGTCTCTATGGAAGATCATGTAAGAAGGCTTAATCAATAAGGCTTGAAGCTCCGACACTCTTAACTGAAGTAATGGTAATCAGGAAAGCTGTCTTCCAAGGCAGGAACTGCAGATCCACTGAAGTAGCAGGTTCGAAGGGGGAAATGACCAAGGCTTGAAGAAGAACCAATGTAAGGTCCCAAGAGGCGTAGGGTCCTTGATTGGTGGTCTAAGAAGAAAAGTACCCTCCAGAAAGGCTTTACAGAGCTTAGAAGAGGCCAGAGAAGCTGAATTATTCTTTATGTGGAAGTTAGAAAGAGCCGCCAGCTGAACTTTAACTGTAAAAAAACTGGCACTCTATTGCAAAATACCTGCCGGAAACTCTAAGATAACAGCCACCGGGTCAGTGAAGGGATCCAAATCAAAGTGAGAAGCCCAAATCAAGAAACATTTCCACTTACTCGAATAAACCTTCCTAGTGGAAGATTTATGAGCCGCTACCAAAATCTTAACCAGAGAAGACAGCCTGGGAACTCGAGCAACCAAGCGGTGAGCTTCAGACTGGCCAGATCTGGATGGGGAATCCCTGAGGGATGTGAAATCAGATCCAGAACCGGGTCCAACGTCCAAGGAGGACACACTACATGAGACCACAGAGAGGGGGAGCCATACTTGACGATGACAGAAGGGGGCAATGAGGATGACGAAGCTCCCCAAGTGTTGTGCTTTCTGAATGAGTTTTGGAATCAGGGGAAGTGGAGGATAAGCATAGAGGAGACCGGAGGGCCAAGCATGAACCACAGCGTCTCTGGGGGGAAACTCTCTCGAAGGGGGATTCAGAGTGAAGAACTCACTGCACTTCACACTGGAAGGAGAGGCGAAGAGATCGTAGCAAGGCTGACCCCACTTTAGAAATATCTGTTTCGCTACTGAAGGATTCACAGGCCACTCATAAGGCATCAGGATAGACCTGCTCAGCCTGTCCTCTAGAATGTTGGACCACCCCAGAATGTGCGTTGCCACCAGAAAACGGCTAGTGGAGATCGTCCACAATCTCATGGCTTCGCGGCAAAGGGGATAAGACCTGGTTCCCCCTGTTTGTTGATGTACCAGACTACCGCCATGTTGCCTGTCTGGATAGCAATCGTCCCTAGGGAAAGATGGGCATATAGAGCCTGCAATGCCAATAGCACTGCCCTCATCTCCAGGACGTTGATATGCAACTGGGTCTCCAGGGAAGACCAAGTGCCTTGGACTGTCCTACCCAAGCAATGTCCCCCCAACCCAAGTAGGGAGGTGTCCATGGTCCCCGTGGTCAGCGCAGAGAGAAGAATTAATGGGCGACCGCAAAGAAGGAACGGGGACTGAACCCACCAGAGAAGAGAATCCCTGCAGGCTCAGGATAGAAGAACAGGATGGGACAATGGTAGATTTAGAAATGACCACTGGACCACTAGAATCCATTGGAGTACCCTCATGTGTAACCAAGCTGTTGGTAAGAGGGTGATCATGGCCGCCATGGACCCCAACGCCCATAAGACAAATTCTGCTGGTGGACATGCATAAGACAAGATGTTTTAGGGACTGAAGTCTGTCTGGTGTCAGAAAAACCTTGGCCTGAATGGTATATAACTGGGCTCCAATGAAATCTAGAACTTAAAAAGGTTCCAACAGGGGTTTGTTGAGATTTACGGTGATGCCCAACTGGTTGGAGGTCTAGATAAGGAAATCCCTGGCTTGGCAGAGTCGATCCCTGGAGGGAGTGGAAAGGAGTCAATCATCCAGGTAGGGGAAGACCTGGAAATCCTGCAGCCACAGGTGAGCTGCTACCACTGCCATCACTTTAGTAAAAACCCTGGGGGCTGTGGTGAGACCAAAGGGTAGTGCTCTGAACTGGTAATGACTGGTCCCCAGCCGGAGGCAGAGAAACCTCCAAGAGTAGTAAAATAAAGAAGTTGCAGAGTTCCACAACAGATTTACCTTTTATTTATACAAAAAGAGAGTAAGAGCTTTCGCAATCTACCCAGATGGCTTCTTCAGACTGTATTACAATATCATCTTATCTAACCAAGCATTTTAAACCTTCAGTCATTAACACACTGCAGTTAATTAATCACAATTACCTAATTAAAAAGTACAGTTTTGTACCTACCATAAATGTAGATGTTCGAGGATTCCCTTGCTGCAGTCCTGACTATTGGGTATAGTCCGCGTCCCAGTCGGCCCGATATACCAGTATAAGGCTCGCGGTCGGGTCATGCTCACTGACGCGGCGAGTACTAATCAGTACTACTAATGCGCACCGACGCGATAGTTTCTTGCCCCTTTCTTGCCCAGAGATCAAAGACCCAAAAGACAAAAAAAAAAAAAACAATAATAAACAATATATAATATACATAATATATATATACATATATATATAAAAAATATAAGACCACCCACCACACCCACACAGAGGGAAGGGAGAGAGGAAGGGGGGGAGGGAGGGAGGGAAAGTCTGTAGCAAGGGTAACATCTACACATCTACATTTATGGTCCTTCCAAACTGTACTCTGTATTTTCCCTTCCCTTGCTGCAGTCCTGAGGGTAGGGGAGCAAAATAAAAAATGTGGGGCTAAACAACACAAAAGTAGCAAAAGCTGACAACATGCCTTGTAAAACAGCTGTGGCAAAACCAGCCATAGACTAGAGCAGATAGTATCCAGAATATCCTTAGTTGCCACCCTGCACTGCAAGTTAGTTAGCACATTCCTAGATGCTGTTATGACCTAATGGTAGCTGGAACCTCTTGAGGCCCAGTCCCCCTAGGAACCTGAGTGGGAATAACCAATATGCCTTTTTGCCATGATGGGAATAACAAAAAGCATATTAAAACAGCAATCCAAAGCAACTATTGTGAAAAGACACAAGTTTGCCCTGTGAACTTAAAGCAAAAGAAATTAGTACTGCCTGAGAACGCTCAAAAATGTTAGTCCTGCTTAGTCACCAAAAAATAATAGTGCAGTGTTGATGTGCAGTAAAAAAGCGTACCTTAAATTTGAAGTTTGTTTAAAACGTAGGCAAATGAATAGTTTGGTTTAAAGCCACACTAGAAGCCATGATAGGCATAAAGGAGAAAAAGACGGAACTCTACTGCCATAGGGCCAAAAATCAGGGCTCTACTACCATAAGGGCCTGCAACTCAGACAGACACTCTTCAAGAAAAATATAGCACAGTAACAGCTAGCAGTCCAACAATAAAATTTTTCAGCAGTAGTAGCCACTCCGCTCAAACCCAAGCAGGAGTAGGGCTCTAAGACACAAAATGATATTTCCCAAGGATCTAAGTCACAAGCACGGGGGTCTTCTAAAAAAGGGGTTGCACAAAGAACTTTGAAGGAAAAGGAAGAAACAAAGGTGGGTCACAATAAAAGAGAAAAGGAAAAACTCAAACTAGGCTCTGAAATGGAAGAGAAAGACAAACCTTTGTCTGGAAATCTCAGTCAATTTTCTCACACCAAAATAAAAAATCTAGAATTTTTTCTGCGTCCAAAATAATAAAGGCCTTCCTTCAAACTTCCAGCTGCACATTTCACCTTGAGGTGGCCTTCCTTCCCCTGTAATGTCATTTTAAAACTTGTTGAGGAAGCTGAGACCTTCCATGTTTCAACATTGAGCAGATGACGTCAAAAGAGAGAGATGGGAAAGAGACACAGAGCAGATGACTTTATCTTTGAGATAACAGATGAGGAATCAGAGGTAAATGCAGGGAAAATCATCCTCTGCTCATCCTGTCTGTGGGTACCAGGCCTGCTTTAGGCCAATCTGAGCTATCAAAATCATCCTTGAACTGTCCTGTTGAAGCACTAGTAATACCTTTGGAAGAGCAGGAGAAAGACCAAACCATAGAAGGTTTGAGTGGTGTTCTGAAAGAAGTTTGGAAGACTTTTACTTGCTGGTGGTGAAACCCAGAAAGCGAACAGATTGGCTGCTGGTGGAGTAGCCATGTTTCTGATGCGTCCTGATGCGCCGTTCCACTGACTGTCATCTTGATTTGAACATCCCTCCAGTCTGCTTCGCCATCTGTGCCATGTCAGGTCTGCTTAATACATCTGCTAGTTTTGTGCACCTGGCAGGCAGAAAAATCTGCTCCTTTGTCAGTTGCCCTTACTTGACAGTTCTGTGTTGTGTTTGTGCTTGGCATGAGAGGATGAACATGTCAGGCTTGTTGTTACACAAGACCAGAAGTAAGTCCAGTTGTCTGGTCAATGAATGTATATGCCTGGACCTGAAGCTGGACTTGTGACATCCTTGTAGTCTGGCAGACTAACATTTGTAGTTCATCTCCCATTACTGTCTGTGTAGCCTGTGGTGTCCGAGATGTCTATGCTCTCTGGCGCCATTTTGAGAGTCCTGAGGTTGGTCCGAGGCCTCTGGAGCCACCAACAAAAATCCTGAACCCAAGACTTTTCCTTGTTGAGGCAGTCCAATATTTGGGAGTGAGTGTCAATCCTTATTACAGGATGATCCATTGATGAGTCCTATGTATTTTGATGATGGGAAGCACATCCCATAACAGCTTCCACCATTGCAGCAGGTTTTTGGAACCCATTTGATTGAAGGATGCCAGAGTTGAAGATGCTTGAGTGACAGATAGTTTTGTGAATGTCGGTGTAAGAGCACTGTCCTTGTCCGGTTGGCAACTGATCTGGTAGTTGATAGGAGATGTCACACCCACTGGCATGTCTGACTGAGGTTACTAGACTCAGGCCAGAAAAGTGCTGCTCTGGCTCTAATCAGTGCTTTATGACATTGTTGCAGAGGTGTCCTTTTGTGCTTCTCTTTTTCAATGATATAGAAAATTAGTGAGTGCATTTTCTTTGATATGTTGAATTGCTGTAGCAGAAGAGTATTTTCTTTTCTGAGCAGAATGAGTCAGAGAGTGCTAAGTAAGAGGGGAGTGAGCCAAAACTGAAGTGAAAACACTAGATAGTGAATACCAGAAAGCTTAGATGCTCACAGTGGATAATGTAAAGAATGCAGCAGAGAGAGAGACTATTCTGCCTCCAGTTCTCCACATATAGGACGGCAGCAGATCCTTGAGTTATGAAGTATATGAAAGGTGGCTTCCTTGGATGGATCAGGGTATTGTTTGCGTCCATGCATAGGAAGAGGTCTCAATTGTACCCCTGTAACGTTGAGGATAGTACCATAGAATATCTCCAGAACGTGATTTGCTTAATCACTAGTAACCATAGCCCCTATCTTGCTCCTTTCCCCTTCTGGGAAAGGAGGAAAAATTTTAAGCCCCCTTCTCGAGAAACTTGCCTTCTGACTCATCCCTTTCTGGGAAAGGTGATATCTATAGTTGCTGAGATGAATGAGTTCAATCCCCATCTGACTTGAGTGATAAAATGATTGGCAGGGGCCAGCAAAAAAGCAAAAAGTGCACCAATTTTCTGAATTGGAGTGAAACTTCTGCTTGGTGGAGGAAAGACTGCCAAGTCCAGAACCTAATGGGCAGGTGAAAAGATTGATCTCTCCTGCACCCTAGAAGCCCCTGCCCACCCATCCACCTCTGGAGCCTGAAAGTCTTAACTGTTGGGACTGCCCATAAGCTGGAGCTGTGTCCAGCCCTACTAACTTAGATCTACCCTAGACTGGGTTCTTTCTAGGCCTAAACCTACATTTGATTTCAGGGCCATTTCTGGGAAACTTCGGAGTTAAGACCCCACAAAATCTTTAACCAATTGCTACTAATTAAAGGGGCTCCACTGGGAACCATTTAACAACCTCAGGCGCTCAAACTTCAATAGTCCTTGTAGCAGAAAATTTGTCCCACCAGTCTCTTTAACAACACATCAGACTGTAAAGGAGCATCCAAATCCACTGCAAAACTGCTTACCTTGCCACAATTACCCTTCCTTCCAGCCATGAAATACACTCAAAGATTTCACAGCTGCTATCACCACTTCCCTCAATTGTGAATTCAAATAAACAATTTACATCAGCATATATGCCTTGTGCACCAAACGCCCTTGACCTTCAGTGGAAGAAATATCACCTTCTTGCCCACCTATAATTTCATCATCATTATCAGAGACAGGAGATTTAACACCTTTTGCTATGTACCCTCTGATAATTGCCCTTTCCTTTCTAATCTTAAGTAAGGACTCTTAAACAACATTTCCTTAGACACCCAAGCAAACACCTTCTACAGTTTAACAGAGGAGCAGGGACTCCTAAGCTTTAACAACAAGAACCCCCTGAAAAACAACCCTCCAATAGCTATGGGGAGCTCCTGAGGAGCTAACAAGAGCTTGTGAGAGCTTCTGCACTCTTAGGAGAAACAGTCATGAGGGGAGGAGAGTAATCTAAGGAAAATACTTAGGAGGCTCTTGAAAAAAATTTAATTCCCTACAGGAGGAGCAAGAGTACAGGAAATCCTTCAGAAATTCAGAATTCCCTCATGGCCTCAGAACAGCTGAAAATGAAAAAACCTCACACAGGAGTTCCAGAAAGTGGAACTACATGGTTCAAAAAAAGAAAAAAAGAGGGAAAGCCTAGGTCTCATCAGGTGAGGGCATGGAATCCTCCAGATCAGAAGCATCAAAGCAGGTCTCACACAACAGAATCTTAATCCTGGGGAAGAGCCTTGAAGAATCTCTAAAATCAGCTCAGCCATTTTCAGCCTTTTCTCTATATGGAAGAGCTCCAACAGAAAGCCTATCAGCCACAGTCACCTCACTAACCTACTCATAGAGTAAGTAAACAGAAAGCCTGGCAGCTGAAGAGGGCCTATAAGCACCTAACAAAAACTTCTGAAAGCCCCCCTGAGAAACCTAAGGAGAGGCCCTCTCCCGGGAAGTTTTAGTAAGAAGCGTGCCTTGTTGAACCCTTGCCTCCTGAGAAACCTTCAGCATAGTGTCCTTACCTAAGGACCTAAGCAAGAGACCGGCGTTCACACTGCTAGAATACACTGTTCCTGCCCTACTACTAACCTAGCACAATCAAGCGGAGCATCTCGGCAGCCTTCTTTGTTCAACAACGTAATACACGGCAACCAACTGCGTCGTAGAAGAAACCCTAACATTCTGCGGCTTCTTAGAAAAATCAGGCTCGAGGCAACCCCAACAAAATTAATATCATCGCTTAAACAAGGTATACACAATGTAGCAAAATCAAGCAAACGCAATGTTCCCCAGCGCGATTTGCCTTTTAACTGTTTTCAATGAACCAAATGAATAGCCCAGCGAAACAAAAACCAAAATCCCCCACAGACGATAATATGCATGCGCAACGGACTTCAAACAAGAAATACAGTTTGTATCAGAATCTCTCGCGTACGGCCCACTGGTACAAAATTCGGGAAAAAGCCGCACGAAAAAGTCAACTCGCTGGTAGGCCGTCATGGGAGTTCAATAAAAACTTTTTAAAAATCCAAGACTTCTTACGTTGCCATTCTTTTGCATCAGCTTACATCTAAACAAATTATTTATAAAAAAACAGCTCAGTATATATGATACAATAGAAACATAAAATGTTAATAAAAAATATTAGCAAAACATTATCTATAAAAATGCATGTATATATATGTGCATATTATTATAATATAGGCCTAACTAAGCTAAATCACAACCATTTGGCAGACAAAAGTCTTAATTTCACTTAATATACTTGAATTCATTATACATACAGACATAAAGCAAAGGCAACATATTATATAATAAGGCATGGATATAGTTAAATGTCATATTAAAAACATAAATAAACATTTAGTGCTTCAAATGTCGTGCTTTAAGGAAGGGTTTAAGTAATACTGCATCATTTATTCCTGGATGTTTATCTGCATTTAATTTTATAATCCACTTCTGTTCTAGTTCTTCAGTTTTATTTTTTATATCACCTCCTCTAAGGCCTTTCTTAACTAACTCAAGCACAAAGAATTTAAAATTATGTTCTTTCCCTCCTTTTTGAATATGTTTGGCTAGAGCATTAGTTTCTTTACCTGTTGCAATGTCTCTCATATGTTCTAGAATACATTCTTTTAGCATCCTATTCGTTTTACCTATATAGTATGCTTTGCATATTTGACAAAAACTGAAATATACTGTCAGTAGTTCTACAGTCTGCATATATATTTGCTTCTATTTTAAATTTACTCACTGGATGAAAAAAGGTACTGCAGGAAAAAAAATATCTGCATGCTATACATTTTCTACAGGGGTAAGTACCTTTCCTCTGTGATGTAACTTCATGTATAGTATTATGCGATTTATAGTATAGCTGCCTTTTTAAAGACTTTTTATTAAGGAAAGAAAAGTGTGGTGCAGAGTCTATTACAGTTTCTAAATCCTTGGATGCAATTAGAATATTACGATTCTTTTTAAAAACATTGCAAAACACATTTATATTGCTGACATAAGTAATAGGAAAACATAGTATTGTATCATTGTGTTGTCTATCCTTTGTCTCTAGATTTTCTATTCCCTCTGAGAAATAAGGATGGCCTTTCGTTCCTCTTACTGCCAGTGTTTCAGTGACACATGCATCTATTTCAAGAGTTGGAATAGCCTCTGCCAATAAACTCATCCTTCAATATTCTCATATTCCTAATCATCTGTCCTTTCAGGACATTTCTACTAACATGTCTGGGATGCATACTACTTTTATGCAGTAAGCAATTTTTCCTTGTCGGTTTCCTATATAAACTAGTTTTCATGACTCTTAACCCTGATTTTTCAACCATAACATCCAAGAATTCAATTTTATCATAAGAATATTTGTGAGTAAATTTCAAAAAGTTTGTTGTTGTATGCAAATAATCTATGAAGTCTTTTAATTCAGTTTCTGACTTCCCCCTTAAAATGAAAAGGTCGTCCACAAATCATGTATACCATAACACGTTTGCTATACTCATGTCCTTGCAGTAAGCATGTGTTTTCCCATTGTACCAAAGCTAGATTGGTGTAGCTATTGGCACAAGCAGTGCCCAAAGCTACGCCTATCTTTTGTAAATAATAGTTGTCACCAGAAAATTAAAAGCATTATTTTCCGGGACTATCTCTAGTAATCCACTTATCATTCCAACCTTGTCATTGGGGAAAGTTTGCTTACTTATAAGTAGTTCTCTGATCCTTTCAATTCCCCATTGGTTAGGAATGACTGTAAAAAGGGAATTGATATCAAGTGTAACTAAAAGAAAGTTCTGATGCAACCCCTTTGTGTATACAACTTCTGTAAAAAGGCCTTAGTGTCTTTCAAAATTGCGTCACAGGTATCTCAGACAGGGTGCAAGTTCTTCTCTATAAAAATTGACAATGGTTCTGTGGCCCAACCTTTACTAGAGACTATGGGTCTCATGGGGGGGGGGGGGGGGCATGTTAAATTTTTATGAATTTTTGGCAATCCACATATAATAGGAATAATAGGATGTTCCATTCTAAAATATTTAAAAAGTTCCTCTGAAAACATATTCGTCATTAACATATCAAAAAGGTAAAAATCAATCATATCTAGTATTCCTTTTAAAACAGTATTACTAATCTGTACATATGTTTCATCATCTGATAGTAAATTCATCATTTGCTCTATATAAAAGCTTTTATCCATGACAATAATGCCTCCACCTTTGTCTGCCGGTCTAATCACAATAGATTTCAAGTTGCGTAATTCATTTAGTGCAGTCATTTCATCATTATTTAAGTTATAAAAATGTTTAGGTCTGTCATGCTCAAAAACATCCCATATCTCTTTTTCACAAACAGATATAAAAGACTCTACCATAGGATGTGGTTTAGGTATAAAGCTACTAGGTTTCTTATAACAATTAAAATGCACATCATCTGTATTTTTAAATATTGTTTTAAGAGTCAATGTCCTACCAAATAATTTTAATTCTTTTATTAATTCAACCATCTCAGTTTTCTGCGCTGGTATAAACAATAAGCCTCTATTCAAAACTGATAAATGCGCACCTGTTAATTCAAAAGATGAAAGGTTCACTACCAGCCCCTTTGATTCCTGCTGCGGGTATTCATTCCTGTTTGTCCTGTTGCTGTTATCTGGTTGTATCGTACAGGAGCTTTCTGGCCTCTGCACCTCGATCTGTTCTTTATTGGGTGATGTGTGTTCAGTACGAACGGCTCAATGGTAGTCCCATTTATCTCCCTCAATTGCATTGAAAAAGGAGGTGGAGGGCCCTTCTTGGAATTATTATTAACTATACCCTTAGGATTTTTTCATACTGGCAAGTTCCCTGGTGGTGTTTTATTTGCCTGCCGCTCCATCATATCAGTTTGTGTAGGCGTTTGTCTCTCAGGTGATTCATTTCCTGCATGTACCTCTTCTCTCTCAGTTGGCTGGTGTATATGTCCATCATCGTGTTCTAATCAATTGGTTTGCTGGTTCCTGTTCATGTTAGATGGTTTGAACCAAACAAAGACTGCCCCTGTTTGAAAATCATTCATGTCGCACTGCAATTTCTTACTTTTAATGTTCTGCAATCTTTTTTCATACTGCAGAATGTTTTCATGTAAAATATCCATTTTATCAGCTATTACATCCATATTGAATGTTGCATATAGTTCATCTTGTAATTCATTCAGTTCATTTGCCAATTCTTTCTCCTGTGGTAGAAAAAAATCTATAAGTAAATGCATGTAATCATAGCTGAGCTGCAGGTTCAATCGTTGCCACTTTTTTAATAACTGAGGGTATTGGTCTCCGTATGTCGGCATAGTTAGTACCCTTAAACCTCTAGGTACTATTTTATATCTCAATGATGCTTCCATGTGGAACCGCTGCCACTGCAGCCTTTTAAATTTATAAAGTTTGTTCTCTATGTTCCTATACTTATCTCGAAAAGCCATGCTCATTTCTTCATTTGTATCCACAGTGCAGTCTTCGGAAAACACAGGTTTTAACATCAGAGGGTTATTATCCATAATTAAAATGATTAAAATGTTCTTTCTGTGTGCAGGTATTAGAATTCTGTCCATATAAACCATTTGGTTCCGTATCATATCCTTCTGCCATGTCTCAGTCTCTCTCCCAACAACACACTGATACAAGGAAAATGGACAGAGTACTGAGTTCACTCTAACAACGACACAAAAGTACCAAAATAGTAAAATAAAGAAGTTGCAGAGTTCCACGACAGATTTACCTTTTATTTATACAAAAAGAGAGTAAGCGCTTTTGCGATCTACCCAGATCGCTTCTTTAGACTGTATTCATAGGTTCATACTAGGCTATCTGCCCAAGGGCATTTATAAGCCTAGTCCAGAGTTTTGTGGCTTCCGCCACCCCTTTAGTTTGGAGGATACTATGCCCATTATTTTGCTGTGCCTCTGTCAAGCAGTGACACTGAGATAATCCCTGGGGTATATCTGCGATCTCCCATCCATTGGTCAAGATTTCTCTTGAACACAGCCAGCGAGGTGCTCTGCCTCACATGTACCGGGATTTTGTTCCACAGCATAGGGAGTCTCTGGGTGATGAATCTGTCCCTCCAGCACGTCCTATTAATAACCGTGTCAATGTTTAAGTCTCCTGCCCTTGTAGTTCTGAGGGTTCTAGATTTTTTTGAGGTGAAGCATGTTCATCAATTCTGGGTTGGACATGGCCTTGTATGTCAGGCAAAGGTCACCTCTGAGCAGACGGTAAGCGATTGAGTAGAGCTGAAGTTCCTTCAGTCGGGCAGCATAGGACATATTTTTGAGACCCTTTATCCTTTTGGTGAGGAACTTTTGGGGCCTTTCCAGTTGCTGCAGGTGTCGTGTCAGATACATTCCGAATGGGGCATTGTACTCAATCATTGGTCTGATGAGTGATGAGTACAGGGGGACGATGACTTCCCTTGATCTAGATGTGAATCCCTTCATGATCAGGTGGGCAATGTAAAAGGTCTTCCTAACTACTTTGGCAACGTGAGTGTCAAATGAAAGGTTACTGTCAACCTGGGTACCCAGATCCCTGATAACCTCTTCTGTGCTTAGTGGGTTGCCGCCTATATGGTAGCTAGGGGTAACCTTGTTTTTCCCGAAGGGTATGACTATGCATTTTTTGGCGTTTAATTTTAGGCCATGGCTCTGGCACCAGTTATCCGTTTCTATAAGACCCTTCTGAAGGATATCTGTGTCAGATGTGTTCTCTACTATGGCGCCCAGTTTGCAGTCATCTGCAAATTTTGTCAGCCATAATCCTCCTGTGTTTGCTTGTACTTCTGAAAAGTAGATGCCGAACAGGAGAGGGCCCAGGACTGAGCCCTGTGGGACACCACTTCTGACAGGCTTTGAGTCTGACATGGCGCCAGCAACTCTGACCCTGTGGGTTCTGTCACTTAGCCAGTTTGCAACCCATCTTGTGACGTATGGGTTTACATTTAAGCTGATGAGTTTATCGATGATACCCGAGTGGGGTATTGTGTCGAAAGCCTTTGCCAGGTCGAGGTAGGCTGTGTGGACTGCCTTTCCCTCATCAATGGCCTTGGTGACTGCTTCGAAAAAGTCAACCAGGTTTAAAAGGCATGATCTGCCCTTGACAAAGCCAAACTGGGTTGGATCCAAAGTCTGCAAGTCTCCTATGTCTTTATTTATGAGTTCCATTATGATCCTCTCCATAGCTTTGCAGATCAAGCTTGTCAAGCTGATGGGACAGTAATTTCCCGGGTCGGTGGAGGCACCGCCTTTGTGAAGTGGGACCACAGTTGCCGTACGCCACTCCTTAGGCACGAAACCTGAGGTGAGGCTAAGATTAAACAGCTGCCCTAATTGCAGGTTTAATTCCTCATTGAGTTCGTGGAGCACACATCCGGGGACACCATCTGGTCCCATGGATGCTGTGTTTTTTGCCTTGGAGAGAGCAGTTCTCGCCTGAGCGTTAGAGATGTTTGGGGGGGCTATAATTCTCTGGTATAGATATCTCACCTTTTGGAGGGGAGGGGGGGGGGGAAGTTTGCACTGAACCTGTCAGCCAGTATGTTGGCAATGTCAGTAGGTTCAGTAATTTTTACATCATTTTGAACTAATTCTGAGCATATCTGGGAGTTTCCTCCCAGGTTTCTAACATAGCTAAAGAAGGCCTTATGATTGTCCTTTGAGTCCTTAGCGACAATGTCATCTTATCTAACCAAGCATTTTAAAACTTCAATCATTAACACATTGCAGTTAATTAATTACAATTACCTAATTAAAACATGGGAGTGGTTCCCTTTCAATAAAACCTTTTTAAAAATCCAAGACTTCTTACTTTGCCATTCTTTTGTATCAGCTTATATCTAAACAAATTACTTATAAAAAACAGCTCAGTATATATGATACAATAGAAACATAAAATGTTAATAAAAAATATTAGCAAAACATTACCTATAAAAATGCATGTGTATATATGTGCATATTATTATAATATAGGCCTAACTAAGCTAAATCACAACCATTTGGCAGACAAAGCTCCAAGAGTGTCTGTGTCCATTTTGAAGGTCTACTGAGCACATCCAGTCGTTCTCCTGCAGAAAGGGCAGGATAGATTGGAGTGTGACCATCCAGAATTTCGTCTTGGCAACTGGCAGGTTCAGGGTAGTGAGATTCAGAATTGGCCTCAAGTCCCCCATTTTCTTTAGTTTTACCTATAAAAATGCATGTGTATATATGTGCATATTATTATAATATAGGCCTAACTAAGCTAAATCACAACCATTTGGCAGACAAACCTCCAAGAGTGTCTGTGTCCATTTTGAAGGTCTACTGAGCACATCCAGTCGTTCTCCTGCAGAAAGGGCAGGATAGATTGGAGTGTGACCATCCAGAATTTCGTCTTGGCAACTGACAGGTTCAGGGTAGTGAGATCCAGAATTGGCCTCAAGTCCCCTGTTTTCTTTGGCACTAAAAAGAACCTGGAATATATGCCTAATCTCGATTGGTCTGGGTTGACGGGCTGGATGACTCATTTTTCAAAATTTCCAGTGCTGCATCTTCCCTTTGCACAGGTGGGTCATCTGGAAGGTGTTTGAGAGTGAAGCCGACACCGGTGAACAGCTCCAAGACACCTCCAGCTCTAGGGAGAAGCAAGGGGGAATGGAGCCGGAAGGAACTCGAGGTAAGGCCCGGGCGAGATATCGCCAGTGGCTCAGCCAAGGAGGAGTGGTCAGGGGACTGCTTCCTCAGCCTTTCCCGGTGCTTGTGCTTCTCTCTGTCCCCAGTCCTCTTGGCAGGAGGTTGAGTCCAGAGGCCAGGCTGGAGGTAGTAGCAGAAGAGGTATCCTGGGCCTCCGCAGTAGGAGGTGGAAGGAGGCCCTTAAGTATCAGTTTATTCCTCCTGTCGATCAATGGGTGAGGCTTGAACCCTGCACAGATTGAGTAGAAGGAATTGAGGTGCTGGAACCCTAAACACAACTCACAGAGTGTGGCCATCCATGGGGGAAAGCTTATGGCCATACTCTGTGCACTTTGTAAACCCCAGTTTGGGTGTCTCTGCCATGGCAGAGAGAAAAACCCACCAGCAGTCGCACACACATACACACACACACACACACACACACACACACTAGAAAAGGATAGAGAGAAATGGGAATAAATCCCGTTTTTTTTTTTTTTTTGCTTTGCTATATACACAGACACCTGAGCACAAGAAAGATAGGGGTGGTAGAAAAAGAGAGAAGGTGAAAGACAGCTGTAGAAATATAACTAGCTTACCCCCTCAAAAAAATAAAAAAACAGGAGCAGTGGATCATGATGCTTGCTATGAGAGCGGCAAATGAGATCTAAAAAGAGGAAGGAGACAGGAGCATTATGGGTAGGCAAGGAGCATGGCTCCGATGCTGGAGAAATGCAGCCAAGACAGATCTGTCCCGGATCAGTGTCCCACAGGTTGAAGATCAAATGAAAACAACAACTTCAGATCAATTTTTAAACCAACAGTAGATGATGGTGGATTGGCCTTGCCAGCAGTATTTGCGACTGGACAACTAGTTGTTCGATACCAAAACAATGCAGTTTACTTTAAAATGTCTTTGTAAGCCACTGCAAGCCACTCTCTACTCAGAGCAAAGGAGAAAAAAAAATGAAAATTATATACTTTCCAGTCTGAAGAAGTCTATGAATAAAAGTCCTTACTTTGATGCGAATAAAGTGTTTGAAATTTCACATTTTGCCTACATTCTTTGGCATTTTTTATATTATGTCAGTGTTACTCATCACATGCCAGTATATTCTTCTTTTTTATCCTTACTGCAATAAAAGAGATGGATGAACAAGTCCATCCCCAAAAACCAAAAGTACTGAAACTGCAGGCTTTCAGCCAATGGAGTAACTAAAATCTTTCCAGGCCGTAACCCTTTTCCTTAACGCACAATGTTCTGCCAACTATCATCACCAGATTGTAGGTGTTACAACTAAAAGCAAAGTACAGTAAGCAACATTATCAAATAAAGTAAGTAAGTCTCCAGACTATGTTTGCATAATGCAGGAGGAAGGAGGGAATGTATCTCAACAAGCATGGATCTGCTCATCCAGATCCATTGTTACTGTAAATGTGCAACTCTCACAGGAGGCCCATTATTTGTCAAACAACAAGACAGAGTCCCAAGTTTGTCCCAATCATCACTGGAAAATACCAGACTGTGTGGTTTGTAAGAAGACAAGCCTACAGATAACACCCAGTTTGTAGTGTTTTGCAGATATTCAGTTAAGCCCATGTATCTAAAGATGTGCTTCTGAAAAAAATGACAGAGACATAGCCCCTTGTCAAGCACATAAGGCAAATTCTTAAACTTTTTATGACAGAACCTGTACAGACAGAAAGGCACAAAGACAAAGTAACTTTGAATCCATTTTTTTATTAGAGAAAGAGACAAAACGTGAATAATTTCCTGAATAATTTGGTTCTGTCCACATAAAATCTCAGCTATCACAGTCATTCATGCTATGTGATTACTCATCTCTGTTCAAGTTGCTATGAAAGAATGCAGGCAAACTGACCGATAGATTAAAGTTTTTATCAGTGGCTTATCAATAGGCTTAAAGCAAGGATTAGTAAACAGTGACAGTGCACCCTGATGGAAAACCAAGTAGGGAGGGCTTTACACTTAAGGCACCACTCCAGGAGCTCTTTTATTGGAAGTAAAGGCCACTAGAAATATGGCTATCCAAGACTAGCACTTGATAAAAGGCATAGTTAACCTTAAGTCATCTATACTTAAAACTCAAAAGTCTACCCTGGTGTCAATTCACATTTAGATTTTACTCAGTAACCATTGCAGGTAAAAGCATGGTATACCTTTATATTACACGTCAAATATTCCTAGGAAATTCATAACAACAAGAGCTTGTGATACTGTGAACTATTTGCTGCTGCTGTTTCTTTAGAAGACATAATGCCTAGAGAGGAGTTGTGGTATTGTATGAGGAAGTCGGGAGTGTCAGAGAAGTATGTAAGAGTGGTACAGGATATGTACGAGGGTAGTGTGACAGCGGTGAGGTCTGCGGTGGGAGTGACGGATGTGTTTAAGGTGGAGGTGGGATTACATCAAGGTTCAGCTCTGAGCCCTTTCTTATTTGTAATGGTGATGGACAGGTTGACAGATGAGATCAGACAGGAGTCCCTGTGGACTATGATGTTTGCAGATGACATTCTGATCTGTAGTGAGAATAGGGAACAGGTGGAGGAGACCCTGGAAAGGTGGAGATATGCTCTAAAGAGAAGAGGAATGAAGGTCAGCAGGACTAAGACAGAATATATGTGTGTGAATGAGAGGGAGGATAGAGGAATGGTGAGGATGCAGGGAGTAGAGATGTCGAAGGTGGATGAGTTTAAATACTTGAGATCAACAGTTCAGAGTAATGGTGAGTGTGGAAGAGAGGTGAAGAAGAGAGTACAGGCAGGATACAGTGGGTGGAGAAGAGTGTTGGGAGTGATTTGCGACAGACGAGTACCAGTAAGAGTGAAAGGGAAGGTCTACAAGAGGGTAGTGAGACCAGCTATGTTATATGGGTTGGAGACAGTGGCATTGACAAAAAGGCAGAAGTCAGAGCTTGACGTGGCAGAGTTGAAGATGTTAAGATTTGCACTTGGTGTGACGAGGATGGACAGGATTAGGAATAAGTATATTAGAGGGTCAGCCCAGGTTGGAAGGTTTGGAGACAAAGCCAGAGAGGCAAGATTACGTTGGTTTGGACATGTGCTGAGGAGGGATGCAGAGTATATTGGGAAAAAGATGCTAAGGATGAAGCTGCCAGGTAACAGGAAAAGAGGAAGGCCTAAGATAAGGTTTATGGATGTGGTGAGAGAGGACATGTAGGTGGTTGGTGTGACGGAGCAAGATGCAGAGGACAGGAAGAAATGGAAACAGTTGATCTGCTGTGACGACCCCTGACGGGAGCAGCTGAAAGATGAAGAAGAAGACTTAGAATGGGCAGTGTCTGACTGCCTGTGCTAAAGCTGTTGTGTGTGCATACATATACATGTATGTATGTATATCACTTCCTGCTCATGTTTCTTATTTTATTTAACCTTGAAGACGTGATGCCAAGGAAAGAATTACTTTTACTAGACAAAACAGAAAACATATTTTAGACAAGCCTTATAGCGCCAACTGTGCTTCCACCATAGGTGGCTAGATCTGTAAAGTTCCTTTCAAGAAAGCTTTGTAAACTTTTGAAGAAGCCAGTGATAAAGTGGTATAGCCTTCATAGAAGCTCAATATGGCAGCAAGGTGAACCACAAGAGTAACTCACCCCTGCATCAATAACCTGCGGGAAGTAATCAAAAACATCAGACGATGAGGCTGTAACAAGATCTAATCATTGGATACAGTTCAAACAGAAAATGTGTTCATTTAACTTTTGTACAATTTTCTAGTGTAATATTTTCATGGAAAAAATGAACATTTTTATCAGAAAGCATCCTGTTAACATGCCCCATTTCCACTAACTTAACCGCATCTCAAAAGAGGTAGAAGAAGTGAGTAACCCCTGCCTGTTTATCAACCAAGGTACACTGTTGTTGTTGGTGTTGGCGGCAAGTGCACTAGTGTAGGACATCACAGATCACTTGCAGATTGGAGAGAACCACCCTCTCACTCTTGTACATTGATGTGCAAATGGGCTGCCATCTGAGACCATAGACTTTGGACTGTCTTGCCTTGACAATTAAACCCAGCCTAAAGTAAAGGCAATCATGATGGCAGCCACTTATTCCAAGGTGGTGGGAATAAGAAAAGGCCTTCCCAGAGGATGACTCTGTGTACACAGCCACCAGTGTAAATGAATTGTGCACGCCTCTGAAGCACTTATCTAATGGTTCCTTGGGAACTAGTAACTAGAACACTGTATTCTGACAGTCCAATAAAGGACACTCATGCAGAAGCTTCCATGAAGGGGCATGTAAACTGTAGCTGCTGTAAGATGAGTTTTCTGTGGGAGACTAAAGAACCTGGGAGACCTCAGTATGCAATGGAAGAATACTGTCTTAAAGATGTGTTCTGCAAGACGTATCTATGGACCATCCAATGAAGATCAACACCTGCATGGACTCCAAATGTGACTCTATAGCACTTGTAGTTCTTCCTAAAGTTTGGAAAAATAATCAGTAACAGACTCCTGAGCTGCAACTAGAACAGATAAAGTTTGTGCACCCAGAAGCCAGTCATATAGGTATGTAAACATCATTACCCCTTGCAGCTTCTAAGGTCTCTAAAACCCCAGACATGCTGGGAACTGAAGTGAGTATGAAAGGAAGTGGATGGAACAAAAAATGGCTGCCTCATACAAAGAAGCAGAGACAACTCCTGGATTCCTTGGTAGTCATGATTTGTAGCTAGGCATCTTGGTGATCCATAAAGCACATCCTGTTTTCTCCTTGCAGACAGGGAAGGATTATCTGCACTGTAACTATCAGGAAAGTTTGTTTGAAATAAACTCATTTAGGCCACTTAAATCCAAACATCAAACCAAGGTCTCCTGTCATTTTGCAACCAAAAAATACATGAAGTAATATGTGGAACCTCTCTGGTGGGGCAGGACCTCCGGGGTGGCTCTTAGGTTGACGAGGTTTAAATCTTTTTTTCTTTATAAACTCTTTTGATGAAGTGGGGTATCTGCCAATAAAAGACAGTGGAGCACGGGAGGGTTTTGAATGGAATGCATAGCGCCTCCAGATAGTTCAGTCAGAACTTGGTTATACTTAATGGTCACTCATTCATCCAGGTGGAGATTGCGAGATAAATAACTTCTGCATTCCTCTATATTAGGACAGATGGCTAAAGCCTAGGGGATTTTACTTATGATCCCTCTATAGGAGGTCAATGCAATCCTTCCTACTGACGATAATTCTTGCCTTTAGGCCAGCCACACTGGCTCACTTCAGCACATTGCCTTAATTTGCTGCTGCAGCCAATACCTGTACCAAAACTGGCATGAATTCTTCTGCTTATTTCTAATGGGCACTTAAGAGTCAAACTTAATATCAATAGCTGTGAAGATTTTTACCCTCCTTATCTATATTCTACAGTCATTACTTAACAGTTATTTTGAAAAGGGCAGATCCAAAGGTTATGTTAAAAAGGGTATCTTGGAATCAATAGCAAAACAGTACAGTTGTGTACACTTACCATAAATGTAGATGTTTGAGTGTATTCACTGTTGCAGTCATTACATTTGGGTAATCTGCTGGCAGGTTGCCCTCAGTCGGCCTGATTAACAAAGTCTTGGGTCCTGCATCAGTTGCTGTCCCTTCTTCCATGACGTCAGGTTGTCAGGGTATAAAACATGCAGCCGACGCCATTACATCAGTTTTTCTTGCCCCAGATGTCAAGTGCCCCCCAAATGGGGAGCAAAATATATAAATATATGTAGAATGAAAAAAGTACAGTTTTGTACCTACCATAAATGTAGATGTTCGAAGATCCACATTGCTGCAGTCCTTACACTTGGGTAGTCCGCTGTCCTCGGTCGGCCCGAATATCAAAGTATAAGGCTGACGTCGGTCAAGGCGCATTTGACTGACATCAGGACGTCAGGGTACAAATGCGCATGACCGACGTCATATCCTCAGTCTTTTCTTGCCCCAGATGTCAGAAGACCCTAAAAATAAAGGTCAAAACCAAAAGACAGCAAACAAACAACCAACCATCCTAGCACTAAAAATATGTACAATATATACAATATATACAATATACCTCATATTGACAACCCAACCCACACAACCGCCTCTAACTACAGAGGGGAAGGAGGGAGGGTAAATTGGACTGCAGCAATGTGGATCTTCGAACATCTACATTTATGGTAGGTACAAAACTGTACTATGTTCTTCATCTCACATTGCTGCAGTCCTTACACTTGGGTAGAATCCCAAAGCAGAGGTAAGGGAGGATGGCCAAACTATAAGGAAGCAGGAGCTGCCAAAATCCCTTGCAAAACAGCAGTGGCAAAACCAGCCCTGGATTTAGAGTAAAGTGGTAGGTGATAATGCCTAGAGAAAGTATGCACTGAACTCCAAGTAGCTGCCTCCAAAATATCCTTAGTTGCCACCCCCTCAAAAAGCTGTCGAAGTGGCAGTAGCCCTAGTGGAATGAGGCCTAATCCCAGCTGGAATCTCCTTGCCATGATGGGAATAACAGAAAGCAATGAAAAACCCAATCCACTTAGAAATAGTTTGTTTTGACACAGGCTTGCCCTGAGAACTCAAAGCAAAAGAAACAAATAACTGCTGAGACTGCCTGAACCCTTTAGTTCTGTCCAAATAATATCGCAACTGCCTGTGTACATCTAAAGTGTGCAAAATCTTTTCCCCTTTATTTTGGGGATTTGCATAAAAAGTAGGCAAATGAATAGTTTGGTTTAAAGCCACACTAGAAACCACTTTAGGCATAAAGGAAGGATTAGTACGTAAAGATACCCTATCCTTATGGAAAATTAAGAAAGGCTCAACCGCCATAAGGGCCTGCAACTCAGAAACCCTTCTTGCAGAGGTAATAGCCAACAAAAAGCAGTCTTCCATGATAAAAACTTTAATTCAGTAGTAGCTGCAGGCTCAAAAGGTTGTAGAGTGAGTTTCTCCAACACAAAATTGAGATCCCAAGCAGGAGAAGGAGCTCTTCGTGGGGGTCTTATATTCTTTGCCCTCTAAGAAATTGCTTGAACAAAGGATGAGAAAACAATGGTGGGTCACAATCATAGTGAGCCGAAATTGCTGCAGCATGAACCTTAATAGAAGAGAAGGACAAACCTTTGTCCAGTAACTCAGTAAGATATTGAAGAGCCACACTTAAATTAGGCTCAGAAACATCAAAATCCTTTGCTGCACTCCAAAATAAAAATCTCTTCCATTTATCTGCGTACACTTTCCTTGTACTAGGCCTTCTAGCTTCCAAAATAACATTCAAAACTTGCTGAGGAAGTGGAGGCCCACTATGGTTCAAAACAGAATATGCCAGGCTGTTAGGTGCAGAGAGTGAAGCTTGACATTGAGCAAATGACTGTCCTCCTGAGACAACAGGTGTGGAATCGAAGGCAAAGGCCATGGAGGCTTCCGTACCAGGCTTCTCAGTAATGGGTACCAATGCTGTCGAGGCCAATCTGGAGCTATCAAAATCATCCTTGGCTTGTCTTGTCTGGCCTTTAGTAGTACCTTTGGGAGGAGAGGCAGAGGCGGAAAGGCATACACATGAAGATTGCTCCAATTGAAGGAAAGAGCATCCACTTTCCAAGCTGTGGGATGAAACCTTTTTGTGCAAAACTTTGGCAGCAGGTGGTTTAGTGGAGAAGCGAACAGATCTATGTCTGGAGTTCCCCATGACACTGTCAATTTCTGAAATACATGAGGATCCAATTTCCACTCGTGGGGATCCATAATTTGTCTGCTCAACACATCTGCTAAGGAGTTCTGTGCTCCCGGCAGAAACCTTGCGTGAAGATTTAGCTGTAAACTGAGAGCAGTCTCCCACAAAATCATTGCTTGCCTGCATAGAGGATAAGAATGTGTTCCCCCTTGCTTGTTGATGTACCACATGACAGTTGTGTTGTCTGTTAGAATCAACACCTGCCCTGGAAGAAGTAAATCCTTGAAAGCTATTAATGCAAACTGGACTGCTAACATCTCCTTCAAGTTGATATGTAGATGTAGTAGTCTGGCAGGCCACTTGTCTTGTATCCACTTTCCATTTAGATGAGCTCCCCAAGCTTTGTCTGAGGCATCTGTCGTTAAAATCTGACTCGCCTCTGGCCGGGTCACAGAGAGTCCCTTGTTTAGGTGACATTCCTGAGCCCACCACAAAAATTCCTTTTGAATGCAAGGTATTATTTGAATGACAGTGTCCAGATCCTGGCAGTGCTGTGTCCATACATTTTTGAGATACCATTGTAGCTTCCTCATATGCAGTTTGGCATTGGGAAGCACCAGAATACAAGATGCCATGAACCCTAAGGCTTGAAGGACTGTCCATGCAGTCAGCCCGGACTGATGAGATAGCTGATGAAAATAAAGGGAAAGATTCTTTTGTTTGTCCGGGGTCAAAAAGGCCATCTGGGATGCTGTATTCAGTCTTACACCCAGAAAGCACATGTCCTGAGAGGGTACTAGACTGGACTTTATTTCGTTCACAGAATACCCCAGGCATCTTAGCACTGCTATCACATATTCCAAATGAAGAAGAAGCTCGTCCCTTCCTTGAGCCAGAATCAGGCAATCGTCCAAATAAGGATAGATCTGTATTCCTTTTAGCCTGAAGAAAGCTATCACTGGAGCCAGAACTTTCGTGAACACTCTGGGCGCAGTAGATAAGCCAAAGGGCAATGCAGAGAACTGATAGTGAGAAGTCCCAGCTCGAAACGCAGATACTTCCTGCAACTTAGTCTGATAGGAACATGAAGGTAAGCCTCCTTGAGATCCAAAGTTACCATCCAATGATCTCTGCCCAGCAGAGGTAAAAGCTGCTGTAACGCCAACATTTTGAACTTGGGAATGTCCAGATAAGTGTTGAGGATAGATAAATCCAAAATTGGTCTCCACGTGTTCCCCTTCTTCGGTACTAGGAACAGGCGAGAATAAAATCCTAGGCCCACTTCTGGCATAGGGACCGGCTGTATGGCCCCTATTTGGAGTAACAGAGAAATTTGCTTGTGAGCCTCTATTCTTTGTTGAGGAGGAACGTCTGGCATGCCTTTGAAAGGAGGCAAGGTATGGAAATAAAACCTGTAACCGTGGTGTATGATATCCAATACCCATCTGTCTTGGGTAATTAAACTCCAATTTTCTTTGAAAAGTGCCAACCTTCCTCCCAAAGGTGCTGCCAGACGAGAAGGCTCTGGCAGCTGAAAAGGTAGGTCATTGGGTCTGTTTACGAAAGGACTGACCCCTGCCCTCACCGAAGACTGTGCAGGAGAACTCCCTGTTCTAGGCCTGAAAGAGCCCTGAGCTCTGCCCCTACCACGTCTAGATCTACCCCTAGACTGGGAATCATAAGAAGGATACGTCCACCCCTTAGTAGGCCAATTTCTACTAAACTTTGGAGGCTGAACCTGCAAAAATCTTTAACAGTCTGCATAGACTTAGCCTTGTCTTCCATTTTCTTCAAAACTGCCTCAACAGGAGAACCAAACAACACATCAGATTGTAAAGGAGCATCTAAAATCCTTGTTTTAACATGGTCAGATAAATTCTGATCCCTCAGCCAGGCGTGCCTGCGAAGAACTGACCCAGTGGCAGCCACCCTAGACGAGGCCTGTACAGCATCAAAACCACATTGCAAAGAATGCTTACCCACCTGTTCAGAAACATGTACTAAATCTTGTAACTCTTTACAATCAATACCTTCCGCCAGAGCATCAACCTTAGACTTCAATTGTGAAAGGAGATAGTTTTGGTATTTCAACATGTGAAACTGGCAATTCAAAGCCCTCATAGCTAGAGTGGAAGAAGTATAAACTTTCTTTCCCCATCTATCCAAGGCCCTGGCCTCTTTATCTGTAGGAACCGGATTCTTGACAACAGAAGCCTTAACACCTTTAGGCCCCTGGCTAACAGTTTCTGGGTCTGCCCTAGGACTGTTAAAAAGATACTTATGAGCTTCAGGCACCCGCTAATACCTTTCCTGTTTAACAGCAGCAGGAGGCAAAGAATCAGGATTAAGAGAAGCCTCTGTAAAACATCTTCCACTACATCCAAAACAGGAGGTATAGCCAAAGGCCTATGCTGGGGTAAGAACAAAAATTCCCTAAGCCTTTTCCTGGAATCAGAGAAGTCCTGACCTTCCCACTTAAAATGCTCCCTCATGGAATGAAGAGTTTCTGAAAAAGAAAAATCCTCAGGAGGAGAAGCAGAAGGAGTAGAATCA
Organism: Protopterus annectens; assembly: GCF_019279795.1. NCBI lineage: Eukaryota > Metazoa > Chordata > Ceratodontiformes > Protopteridae > Protopterus > Protopterus annectens. The sequence continues at coordinate 1,322,361,861 of NC_056739.1, read as the reverse complement.
TCCACATCAGAATCAGAATAAGGAGAGTACTCCTGCAAGTCTTCAGCCGAAGACTCTGAAACATCCGAAGCCTGCTCAAAACTCCCTAGCTCAGGCTCCACCCTAGGTCTCTTATCAGGAGGGGGCAAAGAACCCCTAATCAAAGTAATCAAGTCTTCTGCCATTTTAAGCATATGCTTCTTAGGCACAGTACCTGAAGAACTAGGGGTGACACCAACTGAAGCTAAACCTGGCCTGCCTCTGGGAGAAGCCTTGGAAACAGAAGGAGAGGGCCTAACCACCCTAGGCAGGGAGGGGAGTATAGTAATCTGAGAAGCCCCCTCAGCCTGACCTGCCTCCTGAGAGGCCACATCCTGCAATAACAAAGTCTCTCCCTGGGATCCCAAAGAAACCTCCGGTGGAACCACCGGCTCCACCGACACCTCTAAAGAACCGGCGTCCGGTACGGACGGTTCTTCTAGCCTAGGCTTAACTGCTTTGTCCTTGTGCTTCTTCGAAGAAGCGGGCGCCGGAGCATCCGACGGCATTTTATAATTGCACCGCTTCCCGAAGACTAACCTGGCACAATCTAACCTTCTCTTTATAGTGCGCTTATTGAATCTAGCACAAGAGCGACACCCAACAACGTCGTGCTCAGGCCCTAAACAAGGAATACACAAAGTATGATAGTCTCTATGCGGTATCTGTTTCCCACAAGAAATACAATTATTCACTTTTTCTGACATCCGGTAAACCACTGAGGCAAGAAAAACTAAAATATTCCCCAACGGGGTACTTAGCCAACTTTGACTCGGTCTGAAACTCCGAAATCGAACAATTTCAGAACGCCAACCGGCACTTGCAACGCTGCTTCTGCATCGGACCATGCGGCAAAAAAGACTGAGGATATGACGTCGGTCATGCGCATTTGTACCCTGACGTCCTGATGTCAGTCAAATGCGCCTTGACCGACGTCAGCCTTATACTTTGATATTCGGGCCGACCGAGGACAGCGGACTACCCAAGTGTAAGGACTGCAGCAATGTGAGATGAAGAACATCACAAAATATATACCTCCAAAAAAAGCAAATACACTAAAAAGGCTTTTAAAGATAGTAACAGAAATGAGAGGTATAGTTAGAGAAAACATAGGGGGCTGGAGGGAGGGTAACCAGGACTGCAACAGTGAATACACTCGAACATACATTTATGGTAAGTGTACACAACTGTACTATATTCTTCATGTTTCACTGTTGCAGTCATTACATTTGGGTAGAATCCCAAAGCTATGTTAGGGAGGATGGATTTATACAGCATTAGGAGCAGCTATAATGCCCTGCAGGACAGCAGTGGCAAAGCCTGCTCTGGATTTAGAGAAGAGAGGTAAATGGTAATGTTTGGTGAACGTATGAACTGAGCTCCAGGTAGCAGCTTCTAGAATGTCTCTGGTAAGAACCCTTCTGAGAAAGGCTGCAGAAGTAGATGCAGCCCTGGTGGAATGAGATCTGATCCCCTTGGGGACAGGTTTACCATGGTGCATATACCAGAAACTAATACAATGGCTTATCCATTTGGAAACAGTCTGCTTTGAAATAGCCTTTCCCTCTGTCGCTGCAGCAAATGCCACCAGTAACTGTTCAGATTTTCTTAGAGATTTTGTCCTGTTTAAGTAGAATCTTAGTTGTCTGTGTACATCCAATGAATGCAGAATCTGCTCACCCTTGTTCTGTGGATTTGGGAAGAAAGTTGGCAGATGAATGGTCTGATTAAGGGCCACACTAGATACGACTTTATGCATAAAGGATGGATTGGTCCTGAGAGCCACCCTGTCCGGGTAAAAAAATAATAAAAGGCTCCACTGCCATAACAGCCTGTAGTTCAGAAATCCTTCTAGCTGAAGTGACTGCTAGAAGAAAAGCTGTTTTCCAAGAGAGAAATTTTAGGTCTGCAGTAGCAGATGGCTCAAAAGGAGGTAGAGTGAGTTTTTCCAAAACAAAATTGAGGTCCCATGCAGGAGTTGGTGCTCTCATGGGAGGACTTAAATTTTTGGTCCCTCTGAGGTACTACTTTAGCAGAGGATGAGAAAAGAGGGGAGGTTCTGTGTTGTAATGAGCTGAAATGGCAGAGGCATGGATTTTTACGGAAGAAAAAGATAGGCCCTTGTGAAGCATTGCAGAATCTGAGGAATATTGGGCATTGCTGTGCTTATTCCTTGTGCGTGGTTCCAGGCACAGAATCTTTTCCATTTGTCAGCATAATTTTCTAGTACTAGGCCTTCTAGCCTCCAAAATGACATCCATCACAGGTTTGCTGAGGGATGCGACTGATGAAATTAGTTGATTAGCCATGCTGCAAGACTCAGAGTTTGGAGCTGAGGTGTGCAGAATTTAATAGTTCTGAGACAGTAAGTAAGGTGCCTTAGGCAGGTACCACGGAGGAAGGTGCGACATATTGCGTAGGAGCGGGTACCAGTGTTGGGGAGGCCAGTCTGGAGCAATCAGAATCATTTTTGGTTTTTCCCGACTGACTTTTAGTCAGACCTTGGACAGCAAGGCAAAGGGGAAAGGCATAGATTGATAGGTTTTTCCAGCAGAAGGACAGAGCATCCACTTTCCAAGCTTTTTTGTGATGAATTCTTGTGCAGAATTTGTCCAACTGATAGATCTTTTTGCCTCACCTCAAAACTATGTCTGGGCTCCCCCATTTGTGTGTCAACATGCTGAAGATTTGTGGATCCAGTTTCTATTTGTGTGGGTCCATAAGATTTCTGCTTAGTTCGTCTGCCAGAGTATTTTGGTTTCCTGGCAGGAATTGAGCTTGTAGATGTATTTGATAAGTCAAGGCCGTGTTCCACAATGCCATGGCTAGTCTGCAAAGGGGGTAGGAATGGGTACCACCCCTGCTTGTTTATGTACCACAGGACTGTGGTGTTGTCTGTCTTTATCAGTAGTTGTCCTGGATGAAGATAGTCTTGAAGGCTGTCAGAGCATTCTGTACAGCTAGCATCTCTTTCTGATTGATATGTAGGTGCATTTGATTTGGGATCCATTTACCCTGAATGCATCTCCCTACCAGATGCGCCCCCCCCCCCCAAGCATTATCTGATGAGTCTGTAGTCAAGGTTTGGGTGGCAGGGGGTGGAATGAATGACAGCCCCTTGTTTTGGTGGCAGGCCTCTGCCCATCATAGGAACTCTAGCTGCAGGCAAGGAATCATTGTTTCCAGGCTGTGACAATGTTGACTCCATAAGCTTTTTAGGTATCTTTGAAGTTTCCTCATATGCAGTCTTACATATGGAATTAAAAGAATGCAGGAGGCCATAAACCCCAAGGCCTGCAGAATTTGCCTTGCAGATAGCTGGGTTTTTGTGGCCACCTGTTTGAAGTACGTCATCAATTGAATTTGTTTTTCTGGCGTAAGGAAAGTCATCTGGGTAGTTGTATTCAAGCTTGCACCCAGGAATGTAATTATTTGAGAGGGTACCAGTTGTGATTTCTTTTCGTTTATGGTGTACCCTAGACAAGTTAGAAGTCTTTTTACAAAATTCAGATGTTTTAGAAGTGTCCTTGTTTTCTGCCTGAATAAGACAATCATCCAGGTATGGATACATTTGAATATTTCTTTGCCTGCAAAATGCAATTACTGGTGCCAGTCACTTTGTGCAGACCCTGGGGCAGTAGATAAGCCAAAGGGCAGTGCAGAGAACTGGTAATGCAAATAGCCTGCTTTGAAGCGGCGGTATCTTCTGCAAGATTCCCTGATTGGGATATGCAGGTAAGCCTCTTTTAAGTCTAGAGTTACCAACCAGGCATCTTTGCCTAGCATAGATAGTAACTGTTGGAGAGTCAGCATCTTGAATTTTGAAATGTCCAGAAATGTATTTAGAATGGATAAGTCCAGAATTGGACGCCATGATTTGTCTTTTCTGGGTAACAGGAAAAGTCTTGAATAAAAACCTTGTCCATTTTCCTTTTCTGGTACTGGTTGAATAGCCCCCATATGCATGAGGGACATAACTTGCTTCTGGGCCAATGCCCACTGATTTGGAGGCAGATCTGGCAATCCATTTGGGATTGGCAACGTATGGAAATGAAATCTGTATCCCTGGGATACTATATTTAAAACCCATTTGTCCTGGGTAATCAGTTGCCAGTTTTGTGCATGAAGTGCCAGTTTTCCCCCCAAAGGGGCGGCCAAAAGATAAGTGCTTGGTGATTGCAGTGGAAATTCATTGAGACTGTTTACCGTAGGAAGGTGCCTTGTTACTTCCAGATTTGGAGGTGGAGGCACCCCATTGCTTTGTTCTATAAGTTTCTTCCGACTGAAACCTGGAGCCTTTGGAATCTCTGGGTTTGACCTGAGCGGCTCTAGTGGGTACTGGAAAGGACCAGTTCTTAGTAGGCCAGTGCCTACTGAACCTGGGTGGCTGCACTTGTAGGAAATCTTTTACAGTTTGCATAGATTTAGCTTTATCCATCTTTTTCAAAACTTCTTCAGCCTTATTACCAAATAGACTGTCCTGTGGTAAAGGAGCATCCAACAATTTTGCTTTACCATGGTCAGGCAGATTTTGTTCCTTGAGTCAAGCATGCCTTCTTATCACAGATTCAGTTAACAGCAGCCCTGCAGGAGGCCTCCAAGGAATCAAAACCACATTGCAAAGTATGTTTTCCAACTTGTTCAGCTGAATGCAATTCATCCTGCAACTCTTTATTTTCCGCACAGTCAGAAATCAACATCATTTTCTGTTTAAGTAAACCCATGACATTCTGTTGATATTTAAGCATATGAAATTGACAGTTTAAAGCCCTGATTGCAAAGGTTGCAGAAGTGTAAACCTTCTTACCCCATCTACCCAGTGCCCTGGAATCTCTATCAGAAGGGGTAGGATTTTTAGCAGTAGAAGCCTTAACGCCCGTGGGACCCTGAGAAATTGTTTCAGGGTCAGCAGTAGGGTTTTTAAAGAGGAATTTGTGGGAGTCAGGAAAACTGTAATATCTGTCTGGCTTACTAGGAGCCGGAGGCAGGGAATCAGGAGTCATACTGGACTCTGAGAAAACATCATCAACAATGTCTAGAACAGGAGGTATAGCCAAAGGCCTATGCTGAGGAAGAAGAAGGAAATCCCAAAGTCTCTTTTTAGATTCTGAGAAATCCTGACTCTCCTCGTGAAAGTGATCCCTTAAGGTATGCAAAGTTTCTCCAAAAGAAAAGTCCTCAAGAGGAGAAGCAGAAGGGATGGAATCTTCTGCATCAGAGTCCTAAAAAGTGGGAATAGATAATTCCTGATCAGAAGAGGAATCAGAAGAAATAGAAACCTGATCTGAAGATTCATAGTTAGTGCCTTGCCTAGGCCTCTTAGCAGGAGGGGGGATGGGTACCCCTGATCAAGGTAATTAAATCCTCAGCCATTTTGATCATTTGTTTTTTAGGCATTGGGGCCTGTACACGTGGCCCAAGCGTCGTTTTTTTAGATATAGAAGTAGATTTTGGCCTTGGTTTTGAAGATGGCGTTAGTTTAATATACAAATCTTTAGGCTTGAAAACACCCTCAGAAGCCAATGCCTGCTCAGCGACTCCGGACCCATCTAAGGTAGAGACATCCACGGGTTCAACACTTAAAGTATCTCACGGCATACTGGACTCCGAATGGGTCTCAGTAGAGGCCTGCGAATCAAAAGTAGCGGGTATCAGGGGCTGCGAAAGTGCCTCACTGAGAACCGGCGATTGGCTTAGGAGAAACTTTGTCGTCGGTTTTGGACCGCGATGGTATGTCTCTTGATAGGTCGATATATTGGTACTAGACTATCAGCCCTAGGGCCTATACAAGCCTAGCCATAACAATTCCCTGGATATTTCTTCCCACGATATTTACTTCTCTGGACCCCTTGTCTAGCTGGGCGATTGACATGATCCCTGGGGTGAATTTCCTATCTCCCATCCAATCATCAAGGTTCCTTTTGAAGAGGACCTATGAGACGCTCTGCTTGACATGTATGGGCAGTCTATTCCAGAGTATGGGGAGTCTCTGGGTCAGGAATCTACCCCTCCAACATGTTTTGTTCATTGTGATGACAAAGTTTAGATCCCTGGAGCATGTGGCTCTGAGGGATTGGGATTTCTTTAAGTGGAGCATGTCCAACAGCTCAGGGTTTGACATGGCCTTGTATGTTAAGCAGAGATCGCCTCTGAGTAGACGACAACTGGAGTTTTTTTTAGACAGTCAGCATATGGCATCTGCTTTAGGCCTGTGATTCTTTTAGTGAGGTATTTCTGTGGCCTTTCCAGCTGTTGCAGATGTCTTGTGAGGTACATACCAAACGGGGCATTACACTCTATAATGGGTCTAAAGAGGGATGAGTACAGCGGGACAATGACCTCCTTTTTTCTGGATGAAAAGCCCTTAGTGATGAGGTGTGCCACACAGAAGGATTTCCTGACTGCTGTGACAATGTGGTTATCGAAAGTGAGACCACTGTCCACCTGTGTCCCTAAGTCTCTCATCACACTTTCAATGTTTAGTGTACTGCCACCTATGTGGGTAATTCATGGGTACATGTTTTTTTCCAAAGGGGATAACTATACATTTCTTGGCATTAAGCTTGAGTCCATGGCTCTGGCACCAGGCATCTGTTTCTGTAAGGCCCTTTTGTAGAATATCCACATCATTTGGGGATTCAATAATGGCTCCCAGTTTGCAGTCATCTGCGAACTTTGTTAGCCAGAGTCCCTTAGTGTTGGCCTGTACTTCAGAGAACTAGATGCCAAACGAGAGTGGTCCCAGGACTGAACCCTGAAGTACTCCACTTGTCTGGCGCTGGATTTGGAGTCAGCTACTTTTACAGTCTGGGTTCTGTCAGTAAGCCAGTTGGCAACCCATCGAGTGACGTAGGGATTTATGCCCAGCTTAGTAAGTTTATCTATGATTCCAGAGTGTCTTTTTCTTTGCGTTTTTAAGGTATTCCAGTAGTCGGTTTGTTAATCGACGACATTTCTGGATAGTTAAATCTCGATCCAAAATATTTAGAAGCAAAAATATACTGACGTTTAATAGTGTGTTGATTAAATTTAGCACAAAACCGACAGCAAGGCACTTTGTGGTCAGGGCCTAGGCAAGGAATACAGTACAAATGAAAATCCTTATGAGGTATTTGCTTCCCACAACTAATACAATTATTAACTTTTACTGACATCGGTAAGGAGCAAGAAAGCTTCCCCAACGGGGTACTTATATTTTAATTGAAGACTTTGGTTCTGAAACTCGAAAACAAAAATTTCAGGAGTCGGCCGATTGGCACTTGTGAACTGCTTCTGCTTCGGGCACCACACGGCAAGAAAGACTGATGTAATGGCGTCGGCTGCATGTTTTATACGACCTGACGTCATGGAAGAAGGGAGAGCAACTGATGCAGGACCCAAGACTTTATTAATCATGCTGACTGAGGGCAACCTGCCAGCAGATTACCCAAATGTAATGACTGCAACAGTGAAACACACAGAACATCCGTGAATAGCAGTTAAGTATGACAATGAAGTGTTATCCCAGCATCTGCTGCCTTAGCTGCACCATTTGCTGAGCTGTGATGGCATCTGAAACACGGGGCAGAATTTCTTGCTGATGGTGTGTAGAGAGCAGATGTAGTTCCAACTTAGTCCAGAAAACCCTATAAAATATTGCCTTGCAGTGGCAGTACTAGAAATTAACCCAGCCACCTTGACTGGGTATAGAACCCACAGCCTGCTGATCTCCAACATGAAAGACGCATAGGTTTTCTGTTCAGCGACTGACACTATAAAAAAACCTAGGTAAGTGTTAATCTAGGAAAGTAGACTAATATGTACAGAACTTTTCCATCCGCATTCCAAGTCACATGAGAAATTGTAAGGATTACATGATGGGATAATTTAATTCAGAGTAGTTGCTAAGCCTCGTACTTTGACAGGAGGCAAAAATCATAATGCCTTATGGAAATCCACATGGATTTTAGGGAGAACATGCAAAACCCAGCAGTTTGTTCAGCATGTAATACTCTTCAACACAAAACTCTCCCCAGTCATGTCCAACTACTTTCTAGTTGTACATTTCTGTTTGCTGTTCTATTTTAAGCAAAGTGTTTTATTTTCCTATCCCCATTGCCTCCCACCACACACACACACACACACACACACACACCGTGTTTCACTTTCCTGGGATTATTTTATTCCCTAGCTGTAACTGCAGCAAGCATTTTTCTTCCACGCTATTGAACTGCTAACTTCTATCACAAGTTTTCGTTATCAAATTACCTTACATCAAAGTATTAATTACTTTATTTACTTATTTTTATGGCTGCTGGTGGTTGTCTCCATACTCAAGATTGAATATTTCAGCAGTTATTTCTTGGAATTGTATTTGTCAGCAACCAATCATAGATTCAATGTCAGCAAGAAAAGCAAAAGAAAACAGTACTTCTCTATCAGTTTTCAAATTAAGCCTTACCTTAGACTGGAGTAAAAGAGAAAACCAGATGGTTAATTCATCCAGTTTGGGGCTAACAACTCTGTTGAGCATTTGACAACAGGAAATAACTACTATGGGAGTGTGAGCAGCTAACACTGTGAACCACAAAATAAAACTGCATTTATTAGTAATATTGGACTGGCAACGACTGCAATCCATGAAAATAAACACTGTCTGCTCCACTACCAAGAATTATTCCTACTATTAAAGTTTTTTAAGGTGAATACTACATTAACTGTTCTGCAGAAATATTTTAAGCTAAGACGTCAGACTAAAACTCTGTACCTGATGTCTATGAGGTAAAGTCCTTAAACATTAGCCAAACCCACCTCTGCCCCGCACTTAGCTTTAGTCTCTCTAAGACAAATAGAATCCTGTAATAGCTGAGTTCGGAGCCCCCAGTTGGAGTGGGGCCCTAATGAGCCAAATTGGTCCAAACGGATTAAGACGGGACCTGCATAAAATCACAAAAAAAGTAAACGCTTTCCCCAAACACAAGATTTAGAAAAAAGTAAGAAGAGGACAACACACGATTTCAAAACCAGAAATGAAGGGAAGAAATCTGTTGCTAAACAGATCATTTTTTCAAAATTCTTCCAAATCTTAAACAAATATTAGCTCAGAAATTTAAGCAAAAGACAAAGAAAGAACGGCAAACCTAAAACATATATAAATTTTAATATGTGCACGTAAAATATATATATATATATATATATATATATATATATATATATATATATATATATATATATTTAAACCTTTCATTGTGGCTGAGCTATGTAGAGAAATTTAAGTTTTGACAGTACTTGCATATTTATCTCGGGACACTGTGTGGGCCTCCCCTAATAGCCTTGCTCTTGGTCAAACTACCTTTTGTATTAATATTAATATTACAAAGTAAGATTGGACACCCTTTGTTAAAGCACTTAAAGTAGCCGATAAGGAGTTGGCTGCTGGCAGTGATAAAGTACAATTGTTTACACTTACCATAAAGGTAGATGTTCGAGTCTATTCACTGTTGCAGTCATCACATTTGGGTTATCCTGCCAGGGGTGTCCCTCAGTCAGCCCGAGTACCAGAGGCTTAGTATTTCTGCTTCGGTTGCTGTCGGTCCAGGACTGACATCAGGTTGTCAGTAGTATAAAATCAGACAGCCAACGCCATTACATCAGTTTTTCTTGCCCTAACTGTCAGGAGCCCCCAAACAGAGAGCTAGGTTATGGTGGAAGAATACCACGAGTAGAAAGTAAATACAAAAAACTCTCTGTAAGGGGAGAGGAAGAGAGAGAGAGAGAGAGAGACAAGGGGGATGGAGGGAGGGAAACCAGGACTGCAACAGTGAACACACTTGAACATCTACATTTACGGTAAGTGTACACAACTGTGCCATCTTCTTCTTGTTTCATTGTTGCAGTCATCACATTTGGGTTGATTCCCAAAGCTGAAGAAATGGGTGGAGGCAGTCAAGAAGACTGGGGACTGGCTAGGATGCCCTGCAAGACTGTGGTGGCAAAGCCTGCCCTGGACTTGGAGAAGATAGGCGGGTGGTAATGCTTGGTGACTGTATGAACAGATGTCCATGTTGCAGCCTCCAGGATGTCCCTGATGGGGACCCCTCTGAGAAAAGCTGGAGAGGTGGAGGTTGCCCTGGTGGAATGTGTCCTGACCGCCTTTGGTGGCAGTTTCCCGTGCTGTTTGAAGCAGAAATTGATGCTATCCATTTGGAGACTGTCTGGATATGGCCTTGCCCTCTGCCCCTGCTGCGAAGCTGACTAGCAATTGATCAGTTTTTCTAAAAGATTTAGTCCTGTCCAGATATAATCTGAGCTGTCTGTGCACATCTAGAGAGTGCAGAATCCTTTCCTCCTTGTTTTGTGGGTTAGGGAAAAAAGGTGGGCAAATGAATGGATTGGTTGAGAGCCACACTAGACAAAATTTTAGGCATGAAGGATGGGTTAGTCCTGAGGAAGACCCTGTCAGCATGGAAGATGAAAGGCTCTACAGACATGAGTGGTTGTAGCTCTGATACTCTTCTAGCTGAAGTGATGGCCAGAAGCAAAGCGCTCTTCCAAGAGAGGAATTTTAACAATGCTGAAGCTGCAGGTTCAAAGGGGGGTAGGGTGAGCTTTTCCAACACAAAGTTAAGGCCCCAAGCTGGGGTAGGAGCTCTTCTGGGTGGCCATAAGTTGTTAGTCTCTCTTAGGAACTGTCTGATGAGAGGGTGTGAGAAGAGAGGTGGCTCTGTGCTGTAATGAGCAGAGATGGCAGAGGCATGAATTTTAATAGAAGAGAAGGATAGACCACTGTGTAGTAGGTCTGCTAGGTAAACCAGGATGACAGGTAGGGAGGGCTGTTTGTCAGCATAGGATTTTCTAGTGCTGGGGTGTCTGGCCTCACGTATAACATCTAGGACTTGTTTGTTTAGGCTGGCAGCTTGAGGATAGGTCAGGGAATAAGCCAGTCTGAGGGTCTGCAATTGGGGATCCATGAATACTCCACTGCTCTGGGTCAGGAGTGTTGGGATCTGAGGGTCTATATTAGATCATCGAATGCTTAAAAACACGAATGCTGATTGCTCAAACTTATGTAAGCAAAAGCTTACAATCTCGAACTGTCAGAACAGCGATATTTTTCCTAGAGAAAAAAAAATCGCTGTTCCAAAACACATACACACAACACAAGCACACCAAACAAACAGCAATCCATACACATTCACCTGAAATCTGACACCTAACCCTACACTAAACTATACACATACCACTAACTATCCACTTACCTTAACCCAAACCTTAACCCTAAGGTCCGTCACTATCGCACACTCACCTCACCCGCTCCCTAACCTTAACTCACCTAACCTGCCCTAACCCTCACGTCCACACAATCGCACATATACCTAACCTGCGCCATAACCCTAACTCACCTAACCCGCCCTAACACTCACATCCACACAATCGCACACTTACCTGAACCCGACCCTTAACTTTCTACCACAGCACTGAAAATACCCCTAGGAAAAAATTTGGGTTTCTGTTGCTTCGATATTTTAAGTTTCACTTACATAAGTTCGATCAATTAGTATTCGCTTTTTTAAGCATTTGCTGATCTAATATAGTCCCAGATCTGAGGTAGGTGCAATGGTGGAAGGGGTGACAGGATGTGCAGCAGTGGGTACCAGTGCTGGCGTGGCCAGTCTGGGGCAATCAGGATTGTCCGCAGTTTTTCCTCCCTTACTTTGAGCAGTACCCTTGAAATGAGTGTTAGAGGGGGAAATGCATACACCGAGAGGTTTACAGCATCCACTTTCCAGGCCTTGCTGTGAGGTTCCCTGGTGCAGAATTTGCTGAGCTGATGATTGGAGTGGGAGGCAAAGAGGTCCACCTTCGGGGTGCCTCACTTCTGGGTTACAAAGGTGAAGGTTCTGTGGTCTAGCTGCCACTCATGTGGGTCTAGCATGTTTCTGCTTAAGTTGTCTGCCAGAGAGTTTAGGGAGCCTGGCAGGAATTGTGCTAGCAGGTGTAGTTGCATGGCTGAGGCCATGTGCAAAAAGGTCATGGCGAGCCTGCAGAGAGGAGAAGAGTGAGTCCCTCCTTGCTTGTTGATATACCACATCACTGTGGTGTTGTCTATTTTGATCAGCAGAGGCCCCGGGGAGAGTAGGGGTCTGAAAGCTGTCAGGGCATGCTAAACAGCTAGCACCTCTTTTTGGTTGATGTGCAGATGTATCTGATTTGGGCTCCATTGGCCCTGAATGCACCTGCCGTCCAGGTGTGCACCCCAGGCATAGTCTGATGCATTTGTGGTACGGGTCTGGGCAGCGTGGGGTTGTGAGAAGTTGTGGTTGTATGCTGCTGCCCATCAAAGAAAATCTTTCCTTAGACAAGGTATCACTGGTATGAGAGTTTTCAGGTCTCGAGAGTGTTAACACCAAAGGCTTTTTAGATATCATTGTAGTTTCCTCATATGCAGTCTGGCATATGGAATGAGTAGAATGCAGGAGGCCATGAATCCTAGAGCTTGTAGGATAACTGGGTTCTGGTGGCTAAATGAGAGAAGTAGCCTCTCAGGTAGGCTTGTTTTTCCAGAGTAAGGAATGCCATCTGGGATGCTGTGTCCAGGCTTGCACTCAGGAATACAATTTTTTGTGTGGTGACTAGTTTTGATTTCTTTTCATTGATAATATACCCCGGGGATGTCAGGAGGTCCTTTACAAAAGTCAGGTGCTGTAGCAGCTTTTCCTGACTGTCTGCCTGAATCAGGCAGTCGTCTAAGTATGGGTAAATTTGAATATTTCTTTGTCTGCAAAAAGCAATTGCGGGAGCCAGACATTTTGTGAAAACACCGAGAGCAGTGAATAAGCCAAAGGGAGGTGCATAGATCCTGCCCTGAAATGTATGTATGTCTTGCAAGATTCCCTGATTGGGATGTGTAGATAAGCCTCTTTTAGGTCTAGGGTGGCTAACCAAGCATCCTTGGAAAGCATTGGTAAAAGCTGCTGGAGGATGAGCATTTTTAATTTTGGTACCACCAGAAAGGTGTCTAGAATGGATAGGTCGAGAATGAATAGATCGAGGATGTTGAGGACCCAGCGGTCGTTGGTAATGGTGGCCCAGATGCTTGCATGGAAGGAGAGATTTCCTCCTAAGGGAACAAGCAGGTGGGCAGAGGTAGGGGGTGGAAGTGTAAAGTCATTGTGAGTTCTTACCATAAGGGGGTGGCTTTGCACTCCCTTTTTCTGAAGAGGAAGAACTCCATTACTTAGATATCTGCATTCCCTGGGGCTGTTGTCTGAGGGGTCTGGCTTCCCTTGGGTCTGGGCTAGGCTGACCTGGACGGAGCAGGAAAGGACCAGTGTTTGGAGGGGCAATGCCTACTGAACCTCGGTGGCTGGACCTGTAAGAAGTCTTTAACTGTCTGCATAGATTTAGCTTTTTTAACACCTCTTCTGTCTTGGTGCCAAATAAATTGTCTTTGTTCAAGGGTGTGTCCAATAATTTGGATTTGACATGGTCTGGCAAGGTCTGTTCCTTTAGCCAAGCATGCCTTCTAAGGACAGAACCAGCGAGTGCTGCCCTGCAAGATGCTTCTAGGGCATCAAATCCACATTGTAAGGTGTGCTTAGTTACTTGACTTGCAAAATGCATTAACTCTTGTAATTCTTTATTTTCTGCACAAGCAGGAAAAGAAGATATTTTTTATTTGAGGAGTTCCATGGTATGTTGCTGATATTTCAGCATGTGAAACTGACAATTTAATGCTCTAATAGCAAGAGTAGCAGAGGTGTATACTTTTTTTTACCCCATCTGTCTAATGCTCTGGAATCCCTATCTGAGGGAGTGGGATTCTTAGCTGAAGTTGCTTTGATTCCTTTAGGTCCTTGAGAGATGACCTCAGGTCAGCAGTAGGATTTTTGAAAAGAAAATTGTGAGAGTCAGGGACTCAGTAATACCGGTCAGGTTTCCTGGGAGCAGGAGGAAGAGTGTCAGGAGTCAGACTGGATTCCTTAAAAACATCATCCACAACATCCAGGACAGGAGGAATGTCCAAAGGTATGTGCTGTGGTAGATCTAAGAATTGCCAGAGTCTCTTTTTTGACTGAGGGCAGTCCTGACATTCCCATTGGAAACGCTCCCTTAAGGTATGTAGGGTTTCCCCAAATGAAAACTCCTCAGGTGAAGAGGCAGAAGGAATGGATTCCTCTTCATCAGAATCCTCATAAGCAGAGAGAGGTTGCATATCTTCATATTCAGATGCATCAGAGTCATCAAACTCCTGTTCAGATAAAACTACTGGGGACAAGTCTCTTTCTTTTGGAAGGGGTAGCCTGGCTTCCCCTAATAAGCATAATAAGGTCTTCCGCCTTTTTAAGCATTTGAGACTGAGGCATGGAAGCAGGTGCCTGAGCTTGGGTCGTCGTTTTTTTGGGTGTGGTTCATACCCTGGGCCTTAGAAACTCGGTAGTTTTAGAAAGAACTGAAGACGCGAAAGAAGTCATCAGTCTAGTGTCGAGCATCGGTAGTGCGAAGTACTTCCTCAGAAGCCGGTGCCTGCTCAGCAGCTCCGGACCCATCCAAGGTAGAGACATCCGCAGGATCCTTAGTTGAAGAAGAGTCTTGTGGCATACCGGACTCCGAAAGTGTCCTGGTAACAGCCTGTGAATCCACAGAAGCAGGCATCAGGGGCTGCGAAAGTGCCTCACCGGGGACCGGAGAACTGATGACTAGCTTAACGGAAGCGTCGTCGGCAGTTCTGGACCTGTGCGGACTGCCTCTGTCTATCCTTATGTATTTTCGGAAGATCGGTAGTCAGATGGCTTACAGAAGCCATATCAGAATTTGAGGACTGAGAGTGAAAATCTAGCTACAATAAGGGCCCGACAACGTGTAGTTCTGCCACTGAACAAAGCACAAAAGCAACTGCGGAGGACGTCATGGTCTGGGCCTAAACAGGTGACGCAGTAAGAATGGAAGTCTCGGTGTGGTATTTGTTTTCCACAGCCGAGACAATTGTTAACTTTTTCGGACATCAGTTAGAGCAAGAAAAAAGGATCCCCAACAGGGTACTTAACTTTAGAAGACTTCAACATCAATTTGGAAATGAAAACTCAGGTAGTGGCCGAAGGGCACACGTGTGAACTGCTTCTGCTTCCGGCTCCTTGGCAAGAAAGACTGATGTAATGGCGTCGGATGCCTGATTTTATACTACTGACGACCTGACGTTAGTCCTGGAGCGACAGCAACCGAAGCAGAAATACTAAGCCTCTGGTATTCGGGCCGACTGAGGGCTTCCCCTGGCAGGATAACCCAAATGTGATGACTGCAACAGTGAAACATGAAGAACATCTACATTATAGTCTTGGCAAAAGGGGTCATAGCTAGTAATCCTGTGCCAGCCTTTCCCAGCTGTGTGTGTGTGTGTGTGTGTGTGTGTGTGTGTGTGTGTGTGTAAATCAAACCTCAGAGAGTGTGTTTGTCAGCTACTTGGGCAGGGCCACACAGCACTGGTTGGACAGAGAGGGTTCTGGAAGTCTTGGCTTAGCCATTCAGCTGAGATCTCAACTCTATAGCTGTCGGCAGTGGGGAGTCTAACTGGGGATATGGAGAAAGAGGGAGAAACCAGCCCCGGACTGACCGTGGTCTCTGTGTGCTCTTAAGGGATACTGTACTTGATGCAGGGAGCTACATCTGGAAATACTGTGTGTGCACCTGTTATCCTCCCAATGTATGTCCCCCACTGTTGCCATTGGTAAGGATTGAGGCTCCTTAATTACTGGTCCAGTGGTGTGTCATCTCATTATTGGTTGGCAGTGGTGGGGTCACCACATCACTTATTGTGATTCAGTGCTGTGGATAATGAACTTGTGTAGCCTGTAAGCAGTGGTCACTAAAGAAGATGTTTGTACTCTCAAGCAGCCACACAGTACACATTCAGAGTTTCATATCACAATAGTTTTATTATTTTTTCTGTTAGCTTAGTCAAGGAGAGAAGGCAACCTGACTACAGCAGAAATGATTGCAGCCTTAACCACAGCTGCATCACAGACCAGCAACCAGGACGACAACCAGACTGGCCTTGGTGATGTACAACTCTCAGAAAATGGACAGTTCAACTTTGCCTCTGAGGACTTAAAAATCTGTCTGGAGTTAAAGAGATTTGATCTGGAGGTCAAACGTTTGGAAATAGAGCCAGCAGAGAGACTGAGACATCTGAAACCCAAAGAAAATGAGAGGCAGAGTCAACATGAAGGAAATGCTGACTCTTCACCAGGGTCATGGAGGTAATGGGGAAGGGAGTAACCGAACCCCAGAAGCAATAAAAGTCAGTAAATTTCTTCCACAATTTGCAGAGGGTGATAATTTTCATAGTTTTATTCATATGTTTGAAAGGGCATGTAAACAGTATGTTGACCAAGGGCTCTGGGTACAGTTCCTGACCTCCTTACTCCACAGTAAAGCTGTAAGTGCAGTTTCTAAATTGTCTGACACTGATTGCTTAAATTATAATACAGTTAAAAAAATGTTTGAGTGTTTTAAGTTAATACTTGAAGCTTACAGAAAAAAGCTTTGTGAGCACAGAAGCAAGGCAGATGAAAGTGTGTCAATATATTGTTGAACTAACCACTTATTTTCATAGGTGGGTGAGTGGGTGTCAGGTCACTCCTTTTGAAGGGCTGGCAGACCTTTCGGTGAGGGAACAAGCCCTTAGCACTTTGCCTGAGGACATGAGAATCTAGATGGCAATAGGGAATGCAATACCACAGATGAGTTGGGAAAAAGAGAGACTTACACATAGCAAGCCGGGCATCACTGCACAGGAAAGGGATACCAAGTACTGCAAATGAGTCTAAGAGAACCCATGGTGAGCAGCCTACACCACCCCAACAGAGTCCACCATTAACAGGGGAAAGCCACTAGTTCAGGTACACTTCCAGAATAAAGGGTTAAATGTTTTAAATGTAATCAGTGGAGCCATGTAGCATATAGATGTCCGAGGCAAGGTGGGGAACAAAAGGTGGGACAGCCAGTAATTGGGAATGACAGAATTCCAGCAGTAAGTTGTCTGGAGACAACAAGGGTACCAAACTAACACAAGAGGCTATATCCTTTCTTAGTAGATGGGAAACAGGCCACTGTTAAGCAAGACACAGCCTCTGACCTAGCCATTGTAAAGCCTGCAATGGTTAAACAGGAGCACTACTTGCTTGGGCAGTCTACTGCAGTCAGAGCTTTACGAGGAACCCCATTCCAAATACCTTTGGCTAGGGTTCATCTTGACTGGGAGGGTGGAAAAAGAAGCAACCTAGCAGGTGTGTTTGAGGATATCCCTGCAGATGTCCTGATAGGGAATGATTTTGATAATGCAGTACCTTGTATGCATGCAGTCACATGCAGTCAGGCTTGGAGACAAGCATGTGGGTCTGGTAGCCAGGGCGGGAGCCAGACAGACCACACACCTGAAGCCAGGACTGGTGAGGTAGCTACTTCAGGGAGGGAGCAATCCTGTAGCAGTAAGACTGAAGGTGAGTCACAGCTGCTTGTGGGTACTGCAAGGGTAGAGGTGAGTAGTAGTACCCAAGTTGACAGTGAGGCACCGCTTTCAGAGGATACCAGGCTTGCTGTGGAATGGGAGCCAGGAAGGGTCACACAGAAAGAGTTGAGACAGGCTCAGCTCCCAGACCATACATTACAAGGTTTGAGGGAGGTAGCCAGGGAAGCGCCTGATTCTCAAGGAAAGGGGGAATCTGTATACTGGGACAAAGGGTTATTGTACAGAGAGTGGACCCCTTAGGGAGGGCTGGAGGGTGAAAGAATACAACAGTTGGTAGTGCCCAGAGTCTACCACCTGGCACTTCTAGCCATAGCCCATGACATTCTCTTTGCAGGTCATATGGGCATAAAGCATACCAAGAGACTCATTATGCAGAACCTTTATTTGCCTGGGATTTTCAGGGATGTAACAGGGTACTACAGGACCTGTCAGCATTGCCTAAAGGTAGGCAAGGCAGGAGAGAAAGTCAAAGCTCCTTTGGGGCCTTTGCCTGTGATTGAGGAGCTGTTTCAAAGGACAGCTATGGATATTGTGGGGCCTCTGAGTACCCACAGTTCCACAGAGAAGAAGAATATCCCAGTGATAGTAGATTATGTTACCAGATACCCTGAGGCAATGGCTCTGTCCTACATCAAGGCAGAAAAGGTAGCAAAAGCTTTGTTAGAGATTTTCAGCAGGATAGGTTTCCCACAAGAAATACTGACCGACAGAGATGCCAATTTCATGTCAGACCTGTTGGCTTGTTGGTGGAAGAACTGCAGGGTGAAGCACCTAATGACCATCCCCAGACTAACAGTCTGATGGAGAGGTGAAACTCTAAAGACCATGCTATGGGCATTTGCAGACCAGTTTAAGAGGGAGTGGGACAAATATTTGCCCCATCTGTTGCTTGCTTACAGAGAGGTAACCCAGGAATTTACAGTTTTTTCACCCTTTGAGTTGCTGTATAGGCATAGGGTGAGGGAACCTCTACATTTGATTCATGAGTGGGAGAATGAGTGTGAACT
Source organism: Protopterus annectens (assembly GCF_019279795.1). Taxonomy (NCBI): domain Eukaryota; kingdom Metazoa; phylum Chordata; order Ceratodontiformes; family Protopteridae; genus Protopterus; species Protopterus annectens. The sequence goes on along the minus strand of NC_056739.1, from coordinate 1,322,343,330 downwards.
CCACGAGGAGTCTGCTGTGGCATATGTCCTAAACCTCAGAATAAGGCACAGGGAACTCATGGGATGGGCTCAGGAGGACCTGGCAGAAGCCCAACAGCAGAAAAAGGTCTGGTATGACAGGAATGCTCGAGCTAGAGAGTATGATGTTGAGCAGTAGGTTATGGTTCTCATTCCTGTCAGAAGCTGCAGAGGCAGGGGCACAAACTGTACCATGTTAACACCATAAAACCTTTCCATGATAAGGAGGACCAGACACTAAGTATTTGCAGTAGAAGGCATGAGGAGTCTGAGGGGCATCTATGGCTAAAGGGAGCCAGCCACTAAAATCCCAAATTACTATGGTGGAGCCTAGGATTACAGGCATATGAAAGGACAGTGCAGCACTGCAGTGGGGTTAGCAGATGGGCACTCAAGACAGGGTATGGGATACTGGATTCCCAGATAGGCTCAGCCCTCTCAAGCAATGTTTCTCAAGGGTCACTTGAAAAACTAGCTTGCGTCTTTAAGGGGGGCAAGAAATGTCACAAAGGGAGATACTTCCAGCACAGCTATCTGGAATTTTGTAAATAATTATATGTCATTTGTGAATATCAACATGATCTATACAAGATTATTGTGTTACAATTGTATTAGAACTGTATGTCATGTGTATATCAAACTGGCTTGCACAGACGTGTGTTAAAAAGGTATTTTATAAAATGCTTGTACTTGAAATGTAACCACAGTGTTCCCTACTGGAATAGAACAGAAATATACATGCACTACTGTAACTGTTTAATTGTATATATTTGAACAGTGGAAACCGGAGTACAGGAGGTTAACTTCAGAAAAACAACTGAAATTAAAATTACTTTATGTCTAAGCAATAAAAAATGGCATCTTTCAGTTTTCAATGAGCTAGAGAGACAGAGTCTGTGCTGACAAGTTTTCTGTAATCTCCTTAGGGTGAAATAATTACTAGTCTTGAAATGTGGAGGAATGTAATTGTCTTATGGCTTCCAGCATATGCCAAATTTCTGAGCTCTATGTATTTTCTCAGGCAGATGCTAAATACTACCAGATTTCAGCAGTGGGGGTTTCACCTGGGATAGAGTCAGACGACAAGAAACAATGTCATTCTTCAAGCTATCTCAGAAGTAATATTTGCCATATTAATTTAAAAAGTCTTTTAGAGAGATCGAGCATTCTGTATTCTGTCTTGGACCAGACAAGAACCATTCACCACATCTGCCCTCCTCTAATGAAATAATTTTCTAGAGAACAGTATAACTCTCTTAGATACAGTCAGGAATATAGTGAATCTTTCTTTACTTACTTGAGACTCTCCTGCAATGTTGTTTTAAATATTTCCTGTGATTTTAAACTCTGATGTCACTGTGAATATATACCGAGTATTTTCTTGTTCTTTTATTATTAAATATATTTAAATGTTTCATTGTGGGTGATCTGTGTAGAGATATTAAAGTTTTAAGAGTACTTGCACATTTATTTGGTGACACCGTGTGGGTCTCTCCTAACAGCCTTGTTCTTGGTCAAACTACCAATTGTATTAATATTAAAATTGCACAGTAAGAGGGACTTAAAGTAGCCGATAGGGAGTTGGCTGGTGGCAGTAATGACTACCTTATCATTGGGACAAAAGGGGCTATAGCTAGTAAACCTGTGCCAGACGTTTGTGTGTGTGTGTGTGTGTGTGTGTGTGTGTGTGTGTGTGTGTGTGTCATTCAAACCTCAGAGTGGGTGTGTCACCTACTTGGGCAGGGCCACGAAGCACTGGTTGGACAGAGGTATGGCTGGAGGTCTTGGCTTGCCCACTCAGGTGAGATCTCAACTCTATAGATGTGCCAGTGGGGAGTCTTACTGGGGATCTGGAGAAACCAGCCCCGGACTGACTGTGGTCTCTGTGTGCTCTTAAGGGAAAAGTACAGTTTTGTACCTACCATAAATGTAGATGTTCGAGGATCCACATTGCTGCAGTCCTAACTATTGGGTAGTCCGCTGTCCAGTCGGCCCGAATACCAAAGTATATGGCTGACGTCGGTCACGGCGCATTAGACTGACGTCAGAACGTCAGGGTACTAATGCGCATGACCGACGTCATATCCTCAGTCTTTTCTTGCCCCAGATGTCAGAAGACCCTAAAAAGACAAGGCCAAAACCAAAACACACCAAACATACCTGCACCAAAAATATATACAATACATACAAAGGTACCAGAATATAATCTCACCTACACAACCACCCCTAAACACAGAGGGAAGGAGGGAGGGTAAATTGGACTGCAGCAATGTGGATCCTCGAACATCTACATTTATGGTAGGTACAAAACTGTACTATGTTCTTCATTCCACATTGCTGCAGTCCTAACTATTGGGTAGAATCCCAAAGCAGAGGTAAGGGAGGCTGGCACATCATAAGGAAGCAGGAGCTGATAACATGCCTTGCAAAATAGCAGTGGCAAAACCAGCCCTAGACTTAGAGTAGAGAGGAAGGTGGTAATGCTTAGAGAAAGTATGCACTGAACTCCAAGTAGCTGCCTCCAAAATATCCTTAGTTGCCACCCCTTAGAAATGCTGTTGAAGTGGCAGTAGCCCTAGTGGAATGAGGCCTAATCCCAGCTGGAATCTCTTTGCCATGATGGGAATAACAAAAGGCAATGCAAAACCCAATCCACCTAGAAATAGTTTGTTTTGACACAGGCTTGCCCTGAACTCAAAGCAAAAGAAACAAACAACTGCTGAGACTGTCTAAAATCCTTAGTCCTGCTTAAGTAATAACGCAATTGCCTGTGTACATCTAAAGTGTGCAAAATCTTTTCCCCTTTATTTTGGGGATCTGCATAGAAAGTAGGCAAATGAATAGTTTGGTTTAAAGCCACACTAGAAACCACCTTAGGCATAAAGGAAGGATTAGTACGTAATGATACCCTATCCTTATGAAAAATCAAAAAAGGCTCAACCGCCATAAGGGCCTGTAACTCAGAAACCCTTCTCGCAGAAGTAATGGCTAACAAAAAAGCAGTCTTCCATGACAAGTATTTCAGGTCAGCAGTAGCTGCAGGCTCAAAAGGTTGTAGAGTAAGTTTCTCCAACACAAAATTGAGATCCCAAGCAGGAGTAGGAGCTCTACGTGGGGTCTTATATTCTTTGCCCCTCTAAGAAATTGCTTGAACAAAGGATGTGAAAACAATGGTGGGTCACAATCATAGTGAGCTGAAATTGCTGCAGCATGAATCTTAATGGAAGAGAAAGACAAACCTTTGTCCAATAACTCAGTAAGATATTGAAGAGCCACACTCAAATTAGGCTCAAATCTCCAAATTCTTTGCTGCAGTCCAAAATAAAAATCTCTTCCATTTTTCTGACACTTTCCTTGTACTAGGTCTTCTGGCTTCCAGAATCACATTTAAAACTTGTTGAGGAAGTTGAGACCTGCTGTCTTTCAAAACAGAACATGCCAGGCTGTTAGATGAAGAGTTTGAAGCTTGAAATTGAGCAGATGACCGTCCCTCTGAGACAATAGGTGTGGAATCAAGGGTAAAGGCCATGGAGGCTTCCTTACCAGACTCCTCAGTAATGGGTACCAGTGCTGCCGAGGCCAATCTGGAGCTATTAAAATCATCCTTGGCTTGTCTTGTCTGACCTTTAGAAGCACCTTTGGGAGAAGAGGCAGAGGTGGAAAAGCATACACATGAAGATTTTTCCAACTGAAAGAAAGAGCATCCACTTTCCAAGCTGTGTGATGAAATCCCTTCGTGCAAAACTTTGGCAGCTGGTGGTTTAGTGGAGAAGCGAACAGATCTATGTCTGGAGTTCCCCATGACACTGTCAATTTTGAAATACATGAAGATCCAGTTTCCACTGTGGGGATCCATGATTTGTCTGCTTAACACATCTGCTAAGGAGTTCTGTGCTCCCGGCAGAAACCTTGCCTGAAGAGTTAGTTGCAAGCTGAGCGCAGTCTCCCATAAAATCATTGCTTGCCTGCACAATGGGTAAGAATGTGTTCCCCTTGTTTGTTGATGTACCACATGACAGTTGTGTTGTCTGTTAGAATCAACACCTGCCCTGGAAGAAGTAACTCCTTGAAAGCCATTAATGCAAACTGGACTGCTAACATCTCTTTCATGTTGATATGTAGATGCTGTAGTCTGGCAGGCCACTTGTCTTGTATCCACTTTCCATCTAGATGAGCTCCCCAAGCAATGTCTGAGGCATCTGTCGTTAGAATCTGACTTGCCTCTGGCCGGGTCACAGAGAGTCCCTTGTTTAGGTGACATTCCTGAGCCCACCACAAAAATTCCTTTTGAATGCAAGGTATTATTTGAATGACAGTGTCCAAATCCTGGCAGTGCTGTGTCCATAGATTTTGAGATACCATTGTAGCTTCCTCATATGCAGTTTGGCATTGGGAAGCACCAGAATACAAGATGCCATGAACCCTAAGGCCTGAAGGACTGTCCTTGCAGTCAGCCCGGACTGAAGAGATAATTGATGGAAGTAACTGGAAAGATTCTTTTGTTTGTCCGGGGTTAAAAGGCCATCTGGGCTGCTGTATTCAGTCTCACACCCAGAAAGCACATGTCTTGAGAGGGTACTAGACTGGACTTTATTTCGCTCACAGAATACCCTAGGCATCTTAGCACTGCTATGACATATTCCAAATGCTGTAGAAGGTCTTCCTTTTCTTGAGCCAGAATCAGGCAGTCGTCCAAGTAAGGATAGATTTGAATTCCTCTTAGCCTGAAGTAAGCTATCACTGGAGCCAGAACCTTTGTGAATACTCTGGGCACAGTAGATAAGCCAAAGGGCAATGCAGAGAACTGATAATGAGAATTTCCAGCTCGAAAACGCAGATACTTTCTGCAACTTAGTCTTATAGGCACATGAAGGTAAGCTTCCTTGAGATCTAAAGTTACCATCCAGTGATCTTTGCCCAGCAGAGGTAAAAGCTGTTGTAACGTCAACATTTTGAACTTTGGAATGTCCAGATAAGTGTTGAGGATAGATAAATCTAAAATTGGTCTCCACGTGTTCCCCTTCTTTGGTACTAGGAACAGGCGAGAATAAAATCCTAGGCCCCTTTCTGGCACAGGAACTGACTGAATGGCTCCTATTTGGAGTAACAGAGAAATTTGCTTGCGAGCCTCTGTTCTTTGTAGGGGAGGAACGTCTGGCATGCCTTTGAAAGGAGGCAAGGTATGGAAATAAAACCTGTAACCGTTGTGAATGATATCCAGAACCCATTTGTCTTGGGTAATTAAATCCCAATTTTCTTTGAAAAGAGACAACCTTCCTCCTAGAGGTGCCGTCAGGCGAGAATGTACTGGCAGTTGAAAAGGCAAGTCATTGGGTCTGCTTACGAAAGGACTGACCCCTGCCCTCACCAGAAGTCTGAGCAGGTGAACTCCCTGTCCTAGGCCTAAAAGAACCTTGAGCTCTGCCCCTACCACGTCTAGACCTACCCCTAGACTGGGAATCATAAGCAGGATAAGTCCACCCCTTAGTAGGCCAATTTCTACTAAACTTGGAGGCTGCACCTGCAAAAAATCCTTAACAGTTTGCATAGACTTAGCCTTGTCCTCCATTTTCTTTAAAACTGCTTCCACAGGCGAACCAAACAACACATCAGACTGTAAAGGAGCATCCAAAATCCTTGTCTTAACATGCTCAGCTAAGTTCTGATCTCTCAACCAGGCGTGCCTCTGAAGAACAGAACCAGTGGCAGCCACCCTCGAGGAGGCCTGCACAGCATCAAAACCACACTGCAAAGAATGCTTTCCCACTTGTTCAGAAACATGAACTAAATCCTGCAGCTCTTTACATTCAATACCTTCAGCCAGAGCATCCACCTTAGACTTCAATTGTGAAAGGAGATAATTCTGATATTTTAACATATGAAACTGACAATTCAACGCCCTCATGGCTAAAGTGGAAGAAGTGTACACTTTCTTTCCCCATCTATCCAAAGCCCTTGCCTCTTTATCAGGAGGAATAGGATTTTTAACCACAGAAGCCTTCACACCTTTAGGCCCCTGAGAGACAGTTTCTGGGTCCGCCCTAGGACTCTTAAAAAGATACTTATGGGCTTCAGGCACCCTATAATACCTATCCGGTTTAACTGGGGCAGGAGGCAAAGAATCAGGATTTAGTGAAGCCTCTGCAAAAACATCTTCTACAACATTCAGAACAGGAGGTATAGCTAAAGGCCTATGCTGGGGTAAAACAAGAATTCTCTAAGCCTTTTCCTGGAATCAGAGAAATCTTGACCTTCCCATTTAAAATGCTCCCTCATGGAATGCAGGGTCTCTGAAAAGAAAAAATCCTCAGGAGGCGAAGCTGAAGGAGTAGAATCATCCACATCAGAGTCAGAATAAGGAGGATACTCCTGCAAGTCCTCAGCAGAAGACTCAGAAGCCTCCGAACATTGCTCAAAACTCTCAAACTCAGGTTCCACCCTAGGCCTCTTATCAGGAGGGGGCATAGAACCTCTAATCATAGTAATCAAATCCTCTGCCATTTTTAGCATATGCTTCTTAGGCAAAGACCCTGAAACACTCGGAGAAACCCCACAGAAGCTAAAGTAGGCCTGCCTCTTAAAGAAGCCTTGGCAACAGAAGGCGCAGGCCCTAACCACCTTAGGAAGAGAGGGAAGAACATCCACCTGAGAAGCCCCTTCAGCCTGGCCTACTTCCTGAGAGGACACATCCTGCAACAATAAAGTTTCTCCCCGAGACTCCAAAGAAACTCCTGGCAGTACCTCCGGCTCCACTGAGCCCTCTAAAGAACCGACGTCCGGGACTGTCGGTTCTTCCCCTCTAGGCTTCACTGCTTTGTCCTTGCGCTTTTTGGCCGAAGCGGGCGTCGGAGCATCCGACGGCATTTTATAATTACAACGCTTCCCAAACACTAACCTGGCACAGTCTAACCTTCTCTTAATAGTGCGTTTGTTAAATCTAGCACAAGAGCGGCATCCAACAACGTCGTGCTCAGGCCCTAAACAAGGTATACACAAAGTATGGTAATCCCTATGAGGTATCTGTTTCCCACAAGAAATACAGTTATTCACTTTTTCTGACATCCGGTTAAATACTGAGGCAAGAAAAACCAAAATATTCTAACGGGTACTTAGCCAACTTTGATTCGGTCTGAAACTCTGACTTCAGAAACTTTCAGAACACCAACCTGCACTCGCAAAATTGCTTCTGCATCGGACCATGCGGCAAAAAAGACTGAGGATATGACGTCGGTCATGCGCATTAGTACCCTGACGTTCTGACGTCAGTCTAATGCGCCGTGACCGACGTCAGCCATATACTTTGGTATTCGGGCCGACTGGACAGCGGACTACCCAATAGTTAGGACTGCAGCAATGTGGAATGAAGAACATCTGCACTTGATGCACAGAGCTACATCTGGAAATACTGTGTGTGCGTACCTGTTATCCTCCCAATGTACATCCTCCACTGTTGCCAGCGGTGAGGATTGAGGCTCCTTGATTAGTGGTCAGTGGTGGGTCCTCGTAGTGCAGTCAACAGAACTTTCTTTAAATAGTTCACCCATGCAGACGGGAACTGAATGTTCGACTGCTGAATCTTACACTACAGCACTGTACGAGCACATCCACTCATGCATGAATAGTGCCACCCCAAATAGAACCAAGATGCTCTCCTTCAAAAAACGGAAGCCAATCTGGTGGTCCCCTGCCATAAACAAACTTTACAACAAAAGGAAGAAACTGTTGCAGAAAAAAGGAAAATCCCAGATTGCAAAAAACTCCCTTACCAGCCTTAGTGAAAAGCAGAGATCCCTCGTAAAATCATCCAAAGCTAGTTTTGAAAATGAAAATGCCAAAGATTCCAAAGACAACCACAAGGTATTCTATAACTATGTCAAGAATCTAAATGGCAATTCTCAGATCTGCTCTGAGCTACAAGAGAATGGCATTAAACACACTGATCCCAAGGATATTGCCAATATCCTGGCAGATCAATTCAGTGCAAACTTCACCCCCCCTCTCACCCCTTAAATAGCCCATCTCAATACCGGAGGATTGCCAAATTCCAGTAATAACGGCCACACAGGTAAAAAACGCACTCTCCAAAGCTAAGAATACAGCATCCATGGGGCCAGAGGACATCCCGGGCTGTGTATGACATGAACTACAAAATGAACTGGCACCTCACCTAAGTGTCATATTTAATCATAACCTCACCTCAGGCTTCGTGCCCACTGAGTGGCACAAAGCTACAGTTATCCCACTCCACAAGGGGGGATTCACCTTGGATCCTGGGAACTACTTCCCCATCAGTCTGACGAGCCTGATCTGCAAGGCCATGAAATGTATTATCATGGAACTTATAAACAAAGACATTGGCAACCTTCAAACCCTGGACCCCACCCAGTTTGGGTTCATGAAGGGGCCGATCTTGTCTCCTAAACCTGATTGACTTCTTCGAATCAGTCTCCAGAGCCTTGGACGAGGGTAAGGCGTCCACACAGCCTATCTGGACCTCACCAAGGCCTTTGACACCATCCCCCACTCTGGAATCATAAACAGACTCATTAAGCTGGGCATTAATCCCTACGTCACTCGATGGGTTGCCAACTGGCTTACTGACAGAACCCACACTGTAAAAGTAGCCGACTCCAAATCCAGCTCCAGACAAGCGGAGTACCTCAAGGTTCAGTCCTGGGACCGCTCTTGTTTGGCATCTACTTCTCCGAAGTACAGGCCAACACTAAGGGACTCTGGCTAACAAAGTTCGCAGATGACTGCAAACAGGGAGCCATTATTGAATCCCCGAATGATGTGGATACTCTACAAAAGGGCCTTACAGAAACAGATGCTTGATGCAGAACCATGGGCTCAAGCTCAATGCCAAGAAATGTATAGTTATCTCCTTTGGGAAAAAACATGTACCCGTCAATTACCACATAGGTGGCAGTACACTAAACACCGAAAGTGTGATAAGAGACTTAGGGACACAGGTGGACAGTGGTCTCACCTTCGATAACCAAATCGCCACAACAGTCAGGAAATCCTTCTATTTGACACACCTCATCACTAAGGGCTTTTCATCCAGAAAAAAGGAGGTCATTGTCCCAGTGTACTCATCCCTCATTAGACCCATTATAGAATACAATGCCCCATTTGGTAGGTACCTCTCAAGACATCTGCAACAACTGGAAAGGCCGCAGAAATACCTCACTAAAAGAATCACAAGCCTAAAACAGATGCCCTACGCTGACCACCTTAAAAAACTCCAGCTATACTCTGTCGCATTTCGTCTACTCAGAGGCGATCTCTGCTTAACATACAAGGCCATGTCAAGCCCTGAGCTGTTGGACATGCTACACTTAAAGAAATCCCAATTCCTCAGAGCTACACTCTCCAGGGATCTAAACCTTGTCATCACAATAAACAAAACATGCTGGAGGGATAGGTTCCTGACCCAGAGACTCCCCAGACTCTGGAATAGACTGCCCATACATGTCAAGCAGAGCGCCTCTTTGGCCCTCTTCAAAAGGAGGCTTGACGATTGGATGAGAGAAAGGAAATTCACCCTGGGGATCACATCAGTCGCCCTGCTAGACAGGGGTCCAGGGAAGTAAACAGTGTAGGAAGAAATAGCCAGGGAATTGTTATGGCTAGGCTTGTATAGGCCCTAGGGCTGATAGCCTAGTACCAACCTATGAACGAAGACAACACAGCACTCAAAAATGTTATACCAATTTTAATAACTGGATACTGATACTAGCTATTTTACCTAAACACACATTGAGCTAGCAGTTACTTCCAAATTGAACTACCGTTTTATCAGGACTGCAAAATACATAGAAGTATTCTTAAAGGGAGAATACCACCATTTAAAAAATTCAGGTCCAACTCTTTTCTGAAGAGGAAGTGACAATGTCCATCAGCAACATCCAATTTGTTGTGCCAGCATGGAGCCCTTCTTTCCACCATCAACATACTGAGAATATGCCATTCTGTTCAAGTTTAGCTTTCACACGGGAAGAACACATGTATTTTAATTTTCTTTCACAAGGCACTGCTTATTTTCCAAGAATCCTTCCTAGCTGTATTAAGAAAGATTGAGAAATGGAATGCTACTCAGTGATCCTATGTATTTATTTTGCTTTGTTTTCTGCAAGCTTCGTTAACAAATGCACTTGTTGCATTTGCAAATGAAAACCTATAGAAAAAAATGGATCTCTGAGCAAGCACCAACTACAAAAAAAAAACAAAAAAAAAAAAAACAAAAAAAAAAACTGAACCACTGTTTTTGACAATGGAATGCATTCCATTTTACAGGGTTGCCCATAGAACTTGCAGTTCAGCAATTGCAACAATGTCTCATACGTGTGTGTGTCTGTGCACAACATATCTT